>NW_019465293.1:0-497 GCF_002814215.2 Seriola lalandi dorsalis
CCCGCCGCTGCACGCTACAACAAACCACAAGCAGCAAGAGCACGAGAAACGAAATGACCACCTTCAGGATCCAAAGACAAGTGTTCCACCCCATGTGTTGGAACCAGATGGCAAGTCTACCTGCTTAAGTGCCTCAGTGTGTTGTTCCAGGCACGCAGGTCTCATCTCCGGTTACACGCAGGGGTTAAAAAAAATCAGCTCCCACTATTATATGGGCTAGTGTGTGTGTGTGTGTGTGTGTGTGCGTATGTGTTGTGTGTCTGTGTGTGTGTTTCCAGAGCTGGAGAAATCTCTGAGGGCTCGCTTACCTTTCTGGCCGGAGAGAACAAGTTGCATGCTGTTTTACAAGAGGGGAGATAAATCTGACAGGAGTGTCAAGTAGCAGGCGTCATAGCAGCCAAAAGCAGACCTCTGCTGGCTGGCCAGATTCTTGTGGCATCAGATGGCTGAAAACTCCAAACAATCAGACGATAACACACACACACACACACACACAC
>NW_019465294.1:0-787 GCF_002814215.2 Seriola lalandi dorsalis
TTAGCCAAACTAAAAGCACAAATACTGCTTTGCACTCAGTTTGTAATTTTGTAACACACACTTTGCAAAACTGTAGGCACAATTCACTGCACAGCACTCTTTTTGCAGAACTTTAAACACAACTCGCTGCTTACACTCAATTGCCAAATTTCCAAAACACTCCTAGCAAAATTATACACATGTATGGCTATTATTTACACTATTTTGCCAACTGTCTGGCACACTTTCACATGTGAAAACAATTTTAGAGAATTAATTCACTTTGCAATCAGCCTAAGCACTATAAATAAGCCACAGGTAAGCTGTCTGTGTGGAGTACAATGGAAGGAGCAAGAAGAGTAAGAATCAGAGGAGGCCGAGGAAGAGGACGTGGAGGTGAAGGAGTTGGAGGAAGAGGAAGAGGACGTGGAGGTGAAGGAGTTGGAGGAAGAGGACGTGGACGTGGAGGTGAAGGAGTTGGAGGAAGAGGACGTGGAGGTGAAGAAGCAAGAGGGAGAGGACGTGGAGGTGAAGGAGTTGGAGGAAGAGGACGTGGAGGTGAAGAAGCGAGAGGGTTAGAGGAAGTTAGAGGAAGAGGACAAGGAGGAGCAAGAGGAGGACGAGGAGGGGGAAGAGGAAGGGTAAGAAGAAGAAATAGAATAACTGATGACATCAGAGCAACAATAGTGGACCATGTCATAAACCATGGAATGACCCTGAGGGAAGCTGGCCAACGGGTTCAGCCTAATTTGAGCCGCTACACTGTAGCGAGCATCATTAGGACATTTCGAAATGAAAATCGGTAAGT
>NW_019465295.1:0-442 GCF_002814215.2 Seriola lalandi dorsalis
TCGTCATAACAACAGCTCCACACAAGATAAGTCTGTTTTCATAAGGGTTTGTGACTCTTATGGGAATACGCAGCGGCGATTTGTGTTTTTGTGTGTGACACAGAGTGCCCATATCCACAGAGCAGATGGCTGATGTGCTGATATCAACACCATCACTGTGGGACCATTGATTTATGGGAGAGCTAGGGATGCGCGTGGACGCTAAATGACTATACAGTATAAGTGTATTTCTTTTTTAAGTATATTTTTTTGGGCTTTTTATGCCTTTAATGGACAGCACAGTGGAGAGTGACAGGAAACGGGGAGGCAGAGATAGGGGGAATGACATGCAGTGAAAGGCCGTCCGATGCGGGATTCGAACCGGGGCCGACTGCAGCGAGGACTGTAGCCTCTACACATGGGGCGCCTGCTTAAACCACTACGCTACACGACGCCCCAGTAT
>NW_019465296.1:0-457 GCF_002814215.2 Seriola lalandi dorsalis
TTTTTATTTAGTTTTGACTTGTTTTCAATTTCAGTTTACTTTTAAATAGGTTTTAAAGAAGCTTTGCTAGTTTAGTTTTTATTTTTTGAAAATGCTTGGTTTTAGTTTAGTTTCAGTGTTTTAGTTTTTTTTTGTAATATAGATACAAAGATACAAAAGGTCAGAAAAGGGACTGTGTAATAAAAACTCAACAAAACATCAAATAAAATAATAACAAAAATATATTCACTTAGGACAGATAAGAAAAACCATCCACAAATCTCTATATCTCTATAATTTAGTTACTTTTGTAAACACACAATACTGTTTCAGTTAAGCTTTTTTATTTGTATTTCAGTTAATGAAAATGTTTTTTCACGTCTAGTTTTCGTTATTTAGTTTTATTTAATGATAATAACCTTGTGAGGTACAGTACATCACATTCTCATATGCAGATGTTCATTTGTCAACTGGACAC
>NW_019465297.1:0-489 GCF_002814215.2 Seriola lalandi dorsalis
GGAAAATCCTCCACAATCCTTCATGTAGAAGTCAATTGATTTGAGGAGAGAGAAGAGAGAAAAGAAAAGCAGTGTGATGATTGATGAAGCAGCAGCTGATGACAATCCACAATGCTCTTCCAATATCACACTTTTTGGACTCTTCAAAAACTTTGGAGCTCAAGCAGAAATAAAGAATTCCTTGTGCTGTGCAGTGAGATTGAAACATCTTTTCACTAATGATGGAACTTTTTTCATTGAACAACGGCTGCATCAGGAACTTTGTACTAACTCTGAACAAACTAACATGTAAAGTGTGAAGCAGCAGAAAGTGACTTCAAACACATTTTACACTTCTTCAATAAAACAAGTGAAGGAAAAGAAATGTTTGTTCTTACCTGTTACATACAGTTTAGTTCCAGAGCCAAACATGTAGTAGTTTCCTCCCACAGTGAAAGAGACTGATACAAAAACCTGTCTGCTGTTGAATGTGTCAGCTGAGGTGAAGGA
>NW_019465298.1:0-438 GCF_002814215.2 Seriola lalandi dorsalis
TCACAACAGCAGCGGCAGCTGAAATAATCCAAGAGGAGGGATGGTCGTCTACAGAGCTGCTGCTGCTGCTGCTCCGAGGCTGCTGGACCAAAATGTAATCCATTCTGCACAGACACTCGTTCACAGCACAGTGAGTGTGGACGACCTTAAGCCAGCTGGACGAGCATTCGTTGAGTCCTCAGCTGCACTGCACTTAGTCTGTGATTTGTCTTGTTTCCTCCTTCTCTCTCTCTCCCTGTCTGATTTATTGTGCTCTTTCTGCTTTCTGTGTCTGCTTCTCTGTCTCTCTCTGTTTGCTCTCTTCCTCTCGCAACACTTCGAGTGCCGGGCACTATGTTTGTCTGAGAGGGACAGTGTGACCAAACACGAGGAGAGCTGAGAATGGGAGGGAGAAAAGAGAGAGAAAAGAGAGATAAAAGAGAAACCTTCAAGTACATG
>NW_019465299.1:0-455 GCF_002814215.2 Seriola lalandi dorsalis
TGTTCATCAGTAAATGATGTGTCAGGCGGCACCACCAGCAGAACGACATTTGGTGATGGCGAGCACAGAGACACCCCTTTTAAAATCTCAGACTTCACAATCTGAGGGGTGTACGTCGCTGGGAAGAATTTCCACCATCCAGGAGTGTCCACGATGACGACCTCTCTTCCAGCCACCTCGCCAATTTGCTTTAAAGCTTCCATCGTTCTCTCACCAGACTGAAACTCTTTGCTTCTTAAAATCCTGTTGCCAGCGGCACTCTTCCCAGAAAACACCCACCCGACCATCAAGATTCTCAGGCTGGGTTTTGGCTCTGTGTAAGAAAACAGTTTTTAGAAATCTGGTTAATTTAAAGGACAATTCTTGCTGAGTATAATTTTTGTAATTTTTTTAAATTTATAACAAAACGATCTAAGCTTAACAGGTCTGCTAAGTGACTCAAATGTGGTTGAAAG
>NW_019465300.1:0-403 GCF_002814215.2 Seriola lalandi dorsalis
TAAGTAACTAACTAAAATTGTAACAAATTCCAGTAAAAATTTTGTGGAAATTTAGATCACGGGGCAAGGAACTAGTGATAGTTTTTTGTTGTGGATCTGGATCAGATTTAAAGACAGATCAGAGGATTTTTCTACCTTTCTACCTTGCTCTCTAAAAATAACATAGTTTGATATGTTTATAATAACTCTTTTTATTCTGTCTGCTTTTGAGTAATCCTGGACAAGGATCCAGTTTCCTGTCAGGGCCCCAGTCTCTGAAGTTCAGCCATGAGCCCGTCATGTTCCAGAACACAGTCAGGTGAGGTTTGGGTCAGGCAGGAACTAAGATAGTTTGTAGTTTTATAGTGTGTATTGACATCAGTCTTATCGTGTTTGTCATTGTAGGTGTGAACTATTGTAATGA
>NW_019465301.1:0-512 GCF_002814215.2 Seriola lalandi dorsalis
CACATTGCCATGGCAACGGCAGCTCCTGACCTGTGTGCGTGCCTGCGTGCGCCTAGCAACCAGATAACCAACTCTCCAAGCTCTGCTAGCTTTACATTAGCCGCATGTTAGGTCTTAAATTACATTTAGTTAGGTCTTAAATATGTAAGTCCATTTAGTGCTTCCTTCGTTGCTTTTTGTTTTGTTTTGTTAAAAGAGTGAATGAAGTTGTGACGGTCTCCGCTGAGACAGAGGAGAGGAGAAGCTACTAGCCCTCTCTCGCTGTCACTTTAGTCGCGTTGCTCTCCTCCCCAGTAATGTTAAATTTAGCACAGAAAAAAACATAATAGTGGTAATTTAAATAGCGGTTAATGTGATTTATTAACCCTCAGGGGTCCCTCTGTCCTTTTTTGGACATTTTCTTCACTTTTCTTTTTTGATTTGCTGATCATTTTGGCTGTGTTACAGCTGAAGGTATGGATTTCTGCAAGAAAGTGTCTTTTTTGACATATTTTTAAAATCTAATGTCAGTT
>NW_019465302.1:0-517 GCF_002814215.2 Seriola lalandi dorsalis
GCTTGCATTATCAACAGCTACAGTTTCAGGGTTTATATTTGCTATTTACAATACTCACGTGGGTCTGTGTATTCTGCCATGTTGTCGCCGTGGTTTCACTGGACTTCCTGGTTACGTCTGATGACGTGAGGAAGACACAGGCAAAGTCAGAACGGGCACTTCGTGTGCACCACAAGATGTCGCCAAAGTATTTCATCTAACAAAAAAAAATCACAGACCAGGCAAGTCGTCCATGATGCTCAAAGTCCTGGGCATGAGAGAAAGAAAATTTAAAATTAAATAAAGTAAATTGGAAATTTATTTAAAAATTCCAACTTGTAAGCAGAAGACAGCACATAGTGTGTGAAGAATACCAGCAAGCGGACAGACATTCCAGAGAAGCGGGGAAAAAAGGCGGAAAGATACGAATCACAACTTCCAGTTACGACTTTCACAATAAAACTCAGAGCGGAAATAGGATGTAAAACTTGATTCTAATCGTGGATTGTTATTCTGTGAAACATGATATTTTGGCCAG
>NW_019465303.1:0-429 GCF_002814215.2 Seriola lalandi dorsalis
AGAAAGAGAGGGGAGTGAGGGAGGGGGAGACAGAGAGAAAGATGGGGGGGTGAGGGGGAGAGGGAGGGGGAGAGAGACCTTCACCTTTGTCTCTAAACTCTCATCTTTTATTCTTTATTCAGGTTGAGTCGCTGCAGGTTGTCAGAGATCAGCTGTTCTTCTCTGGCCTCAGCTCTGAAGTCCAACCCCTCCCACCTGAGACACCTGGACCTGAGTGACAACTGGGACCTGCAGGATCCAGATGTGAAGCAGCTGCGTGATCTTAAGGAGAGTCCAGACTGTCGACTGGAGACTCTGAGGTCAGTAAAAGGGGCGGAGTCAGTCCTTGCTGCTTCCATCATATTGTACTAAACACAGTGTCGGAGCAAAGAGCCAGTGTTTCCTGGAAACCTCCGACCTTCTCAGCAGCTGCTTCCCTCAGTGAAGCTG
>NW_019465304.1:0-465 GCF_002814215.2 Seriola lalandi dorsalis
AAGTTGGAAATTTTATGGTTTACTTATTTAATGGTAATCCTGCTTAGGGCATCAGAAAGGCCTGTGTGCGTGCGTGTGTGTGTGTGTGTGTCTGTGTGTGTGTGTGTGTGTGTGTGTGTGTTGAACAGCAACAGGAGGACACGCTCGAGAGAGTCGCTTGTTTCAGCGTTCTTGGTTTCAATCATTAGCTCGGCTCAGTGACGGCTCAGTGACGGCTCAGCTGACCGGACTGTTTCCTGCTGCAGGTCGAGACAACGGAGGCAGAGGTCACATGACGTGTGATACTCGTTAAGAGACCGGGCTGTGATCCAAAGGTCACTGAGGTCAAATTTATCATTAACTGCACAAAACAACAAACTAGCGGGACACTCGTCCACTGAGGCCAGAGTCAAACAACAGACAGCAAACTTCAGAGACAAACTAGAACCACCTCCTCGTGGTCGTGAATGGTCCAATCATGGAGCT
>NW_019465305.1:0-491 GCF_002814215.2 Seriola lalandi dorsalis
GAGAGGCAGGGAATCTGTTCAGGTGTCATTTGAAGTAAGACACTGTCTCCACCCTCAGAGGATTGTGTTGTGCTTCTTTCTTCTTTACTTCCACTTGTTGACAAATGTTTGAAATGTAGCAGAACAGCAGCACACTTTAATGTGGAGGGGTCTTCCTGTCCATGAGGGGGCAGACACAGTTCACAGGGCGAAAGAGTGAGAGGGTGACAGAGTGAGAGGGTGAAAGAGTGACAGAGTGAAGGAATGACAGAGTGAAAGAGTGACAGGGTGAGAGGGTGAAAGAGTGAAGGACTGACAGAGTGAAAGAGTGACAGAGTGACAGGGTGAGAGGGTGAGAGGGTGAAAGAGTGAAGGACTGACAGAGTGAGAGGGTGAAAGAGTGACAGAGTGAAAGAGTGAAGGGGTGACAGAGTGACATAGTGAAGGAGTGACAGGGTATAAGAGTGACAGAGTGAAGGAGTGACAGGGTATAAGAGTGACAGAGTGAAGGA
>NW_019465306.1:0-632 GCF_002814215.2 Seriola lalandi dorsalis
AGCCCTTTGAGTTTGTTAAAGGTCAAAAAGCTGTCAACATCACAAATGAGGGCGGCACAATGGAGAGCTTGGGAGGAGGTGCTAAAAAGCAGCCTTTGTCAGGCTCGTGTCAGAAACAGGAAACCGCGACTAGTGAGATTTGTGCCAAGAGTGTGACCTGGACATCAGACACCGGGAGCTCATCGCTTCTCGGCCTTTTGGCTAAGATCAAGTGTAGTATCTGTTCTTATCAGTTTAATATCTGATATGTCCTCTATATGAGGACAAACATATTAAAGTGATTTTTAGAGCTGGGAGCTGAAAAAGGGGCTTGCTCCGTTCGCTCCACACATCGTCCCGGCATTGCAGTGCCGCCGGGTACGGTGCAACCTTCTTTCGCCTTGTGGAAAACCAAGCAATGACACAAACACAGAGTTTCACCTGACACTTTGTCGTTGGCTCGAAGAAAGGAGGTCGGCTCCCCCTGCAGTTTTGAACCCATTACGATCGTGCAAACCAACTCAACGGACATGACCGAATGCGTAACAGCATTGTTGATGGGCCATGGTACTGGCAAAATAACTTCTTCTTGAAAGGTCGGAAGACACCAACTGTAGGGTGCTTCATATTCTGCTTGGATTAACCTGTTTTGG
>NW_019465307.1:0-364 GCF_002814215.2 Seriola lalandi dorsalis
AAATAAGAACAGATTCAGTTTTAGATCCAAAACAATACATTTAGTGGATTGTGCAGCTTTGTTTTAAGAGCTTTCTTCTAGGGTTTCAAACCAGCGATGGCTCATAGGATCCAGGAAGTCATGATGGTGCAGTGTCCGTCACATTAGCCACGCTGATGTTCAGTAACAGGTAATGTCTATCACAGTCATCACCTTAGTGCAGCTTGGTTAGTGTAGTAGTGTGTATTTTGTTTTATGAACAGAGTTTGATTCAGTTCACGCCTTCATTTAAAACCGACTTAATTACTGTAATGTACTTTTTACTGGGCTCCTGGAAAAAAAAAAAAAAAACCACTGAGAGACTTCGGCTCGTTCAAAACTCTGC
>NW_019465308.1:0-475 GCF_002814215.2 Seriola lalandi dorsalis
TAGTTGTTGTCATCGTCTGCAACTTTCTCATATGTTAACCAGAAAAACTGGGCAGAAACGAACAAAGAATGACATTTAATTTTACATGTGTAGAAAGAGTCACATCATCTAAACTGCCCCCCCATAGTTCTATGATTTCTGAGTGTACGATCTCTATGGTGGTGTAAGGATGAGGCTCTCACAGGATACAACATAGCTTCCCAAACACACTTTTACCTCCTGTAAAGCAACATTTTTTTAAGGCCTTCATGATGCACAAGTGTTTCAACAAACAGTTTCAGTTTCCATCCTCTCCCTCCTCCTGAAGCTGCCTTTCTTGTGGCCTTTCACTCTTTATATCGTCACCTTCCTAAAATAATGGCCTAAGTCATGTTTTGACAAAAATGTTTTTTTTGCCTAAATCACCCCCTCATGATGCTGGCCACCTCTGGTAAAATCGCCTGAATCCTCAGTTGAGGGGAACATGCAATTCTAC
>NW_019465309.1:0-396 GCF_002814215.2 Seriola lalandi dorsalis
CACACACACACACACACACACACACACACACACACACACACACACACACACAAAAGCTTATTTTGACTCGATCCTGCACACACTGTGTAGTCCAGTTTTACAGATTAAACAGGAGGTAATGAGGGAACATGTCTAAAACATGCCTATAACATGTCTATAACATGTCTATAACATGTCTATAACATGTCTATAACATGTCTATAACAGGCCTACACAAGGTCTATGACTGGCGTATAACAGGTATATAACAGATCTATAACAGATCTATAACAGGTCACTTTTCCTTTAGAAATGCTTCATACTTCATTTCAAGCATTAAACTGCCTTTAAAGTTTCCTTCACTTCAAGTCTGAATTCACAATGGAATCAAGAGGCAAAAAGCAAACCGTGATATTA
>NW_019465310.1:0-398 GCF_002814215.2 Seriola lalandi dorsalis
AATACAAAAACAGTTTTTTCACTTGAGAGATTTGTATATTTGCGTTTTGAAGTGGGTTTACCTCACCACCACAAAGCCATAAACTGTGTTCATTTAAAGTCTGAATTTGTTCTTAGAAGCCCCACTTAGTGCCAGCAATACCTGCCTTTTTTTCATATTTTAAAAGCAAAAATTAGCTTGTAACACAGAACCAAAATCTGTCAAAAGAGCAAATTCAGGTGCAAAAAAAAATTGCCGTACTGTATATCTGTTGTTCAGTTTTTAGAAGGTCAAATTTAAAGAAGAGATGAAGAGGTATCTTTCAAAGCCTGATTAACAGCATTTGAAAAAAAACGTCCCTATATTAACCAATAGAATGAGACTATCAACTTTACTTTTTATAGGGTGAAGGTAAAATT
>NW_019465311.1:0-482 GCF_002814215.2 Seriola lalandi dorsalis
ATTTTAGTGGTGACACAAAATGTATTTATTGTGGAGGGACATCGGAGATAATGACATCATCAGGAAGTGATGTCACACTGAATCAGATCAACGTGTGGTTCATGTCGTCAGATTAAAGTTCCAGAGACACAAACTGCAGCAGTGACTGTGTCACACAGTAAAACAGATGTTTGTCTGACAATAAGAGAAACATGATCATAACAAAAACTTTATGACACAACACACACAACTGTAGGAACACCTGCTGACTGTGTGTGTGTGTGTGTGTGTGTGTGTCTGCTGCTGAGGAAATAATAATGTAATAAATATATAATGTAACAGAAAGTTAGAGGGAACTTTAGAAACTGGACGTGGATTTAATCTGAACTTCTTTGTGAATGAAAACAAACAAACATCTGAAGCAACGATTTCTCACACTCAACTCCATTATTCACACACACACACACACACACACACACACACACACACACACACACACACAC
>NW_019465312.1:0-537 GCF_002814215.2 Seriola lalandi dorsalis
GGTTTTCAGTGGGCATGGTTTACAGTGGGCATGGTTTACAGTGGGCATGGTTTACAGTGGGCATGGTTTACAGAGGACATGGTTTACACTGGACATGGTTTACAGTGGGCATGGTTTACAGTGGGCATGGTTTACACTGGACATGGTTTACAGTGGGCATGGTTTTCAGTGGGCATGGTTTACAGTGGGCATGGTTTACACTGGACATGGTTTACAGTGGGCATGGTTTACAGTGGGCATGGTTTACACTGGACATGGTTTACAGTGGGCATGGTTTTCAGGAATATAAATTGCTAAGGGCTTTCGGGTGAGCACACGGATGTGGGGTCAAATACTGAGGTCACAGAGCCAGCAGGTTTTATGTTGCTTTCATAAAATTATTGCACAACTTCCCTTTGCTTTTCATGTTTGTTGTGTATCTGTGTTAGCCTGAATCAGTTATATGTCATGTAACATGGAGACAACAATAATAATGATTGTTAGTACTTCTTAACAAACGGCAAATGAGTCTGAGATACGTTTCTATGCTCCATGAAG
>NW_019465313.1:0-520 GCF_002814215.2 Seriola lalandi dorsalis
TGTTAGTTTAGAGAACGTCTCATGACAGAACACTGTTAGTGTAGAGAACGTCTCCTGACCGTGGAGAACGTCTCATGACAGAACACTGTTAGTGTAGAGAACGTCTCCTGACCGTGGAGAACATCTCATGACAGAACACTGTTAGTGTAGAGAACGTCTCCTGACAGAACAATGTTAGTTTAGAGAACGTCTCCTGACAGAACAATGTTAGTTTAGAGAACGTCTCCTGACAGAACACTGTTAGTTTAGAGAACGTCTCCTGACCGTGGAGAACATCTCATGACAGAACACTGTTAGTGTAGAGAACATCTCATGACAGAACAATGTTAGTTTAGAGAACGTCTCATGACAGAACACTGTTAGTGTAGAGAACGTCTCCTGACCGTGGAGAACGTCTCATGACAGAACACTGTTAGTGTAGAGAACGTCTCCTGACCGTGGAGAACATCTCATGACAGAACACTGTTAGTGTAGAGAACGTCTCCTGACAGAACAATGTTAGTTTAGAGAACGTCTCCTG
>NW_019465314.1:0-385 GCF_002814215.2 Seriola lalandi dorsalis
TTTCTCATGTATTCACAACCGTGTTAGTCAAGCTCATTGGTGAAATATGAACACACTCAGTGTTTATTGTCCTCATGAATGTACAGACAGTTGTACTTGTACTACACTAACACTTTATCAACATGCTAGTCAAAGTAATGACATATGAAGTACATTCATTCTTCCATTATTAGTACAGATTTGTGCAGAAATAATGACATATTTGTAACACACTAAACACATATGGGGCTGAAACAGCTTGTACAATTACAAAAATATTACCCAGCATGCCTGTTCTGCTCGCCGCTTGCACTCACGTCACAACGTTGCTAATTTAGGTTGAGTGAGTGAAACTGTGAATGTGTCTTCTCCTCCTCCAGTCATTCTCTCTCAGTGACCTGTAACA
>NW_019465315.1:0-447 GCF_002814215.2 Seriola lalandi dorsalis
CCCGGAGCTGGATGAGTGTGTAAGTGACAGATGGATTCAGAGTCTTCCTCTCATCTTCCTCCTGACAGAGTTCAACTGGAGCAACAACAACTGGTTTGACTCTTGTCTGTTTACACTGAATCTGATTCCTGGAACTTCTTCATGTGAAAAGGTCAAAGGTCAGAGGTCAGCAGGCCTGACAGAGCTGCATGCGTGAGAAGGCTGATGTGTTCAACAGCAGAGAGAGAGAGAGAGAGAGGGAGAGAGAGGGAGAGAGACAGAGGGAGAGACAGAGAGAGACAGAGAGAGAGAGGGAGAGGGAGAGAGAGAGGGAGAGAGAGGGAGAGAGACAGAGAGAGAGAGGGAGAGAGACAGAGGGAGAGAGAAAGAGAGAGGGAGAGAGAGGGAGAGAGAGAGAGAGAGAGAGAGAGAGACATGAAGTCAATGTGGAGAGAGAGAAAGTTATTG
>NW_019465317.1:0-436 GCF_002814215.2 Seriola lalandi dorsalis
TGGAGTCTGTTTCTGACAGTTTGGTCAGAAACATGCACACCAGTATCCTGCTGGAGGTCATGTTGTAGGGCTCCGGCAGTGCTCCTCCTGTTCCTCCTCACACAAAGGAGCAGGTACCGGTCCTGCTGCTGGGTTGATGCCCTTCTTCGGCCCTGTCCAGCTCTCCTATTGTAACGGCCGCTCTCCTGGTATCTCCTCCATGCTCTTGAGACTGTGCTGGGAGACACAGTAAACTTTCTTGCGACCTCAGGTATGGATGTGCCATCCTGGAGGAGCTGGACTACCTGTGCAACCTGACAGGCTGCAGGTACCGCCTCATGCTACCAGTAGTGACAAGGACACTAGCAAAACACAGAACTAGAGAAGAATCAGTCAGGAAGGATCAGGAGAGAACAACTGTCTGTGGACACCACATGTAGAACCATTCCCTTTCTGG
>NW_019465318.1:0-348 GCF_002814215.2 Seriola lalandi dorsalis
CCTCCTCCTCCTCTCCTCCTCCTCCTCCACCTCCTTTCCCATCTGGCTCCATGGTTATCAACCTGCCTGCATGAGCCTGACTGAGATCACAACGCTATGTGTGCGTGCTGAGGATAATTGCGTTTGCCAGTAAATATTCAAAAGATTCAGTGGTTGTCTGAGCTCATAATTCACATTCATATTTTGGAAGTAAAAAAAAAAGACCCAGTGCTGAAGAAGAAGAAATCCCTGTCCCTGTAGGAGGCATTGTTGCACCTTTGAATAATTTTCTAGTGTTTTTTTTATTTGGGTGGACAAATGCTCTTAATATTGAGGGGGACGTATCCACTGCATCTCCCCCTGAAATCT
>NW_019465320.1:0-429 GCF_002814215.2 Seriola lalandi dorsalis
TTTTTATATCATACTATACTATGACATTTCAATCAAAACAATATTATGAATTTTGTTGATAATTTCATGCCGTACAATAATTTGATATTTTTTGACATTTTTATGCCATACTATACTATGACGTTTTTTTTTTACATTTTTATGCAATACTATACTATGACGTTTTTTTTTGACATTTTTATGCCATACTATACTATGACATTTCAATCCACCCAATACTATGATTTTTTTCCATAATTTTATGCCATACTTTAGTATAACATTTTTTGAAAATTTTATGCCATACTATACTATGACATTTCAAACCACACAATACTATGAATTTTTTTGATAATTTTATGCCATACTGTACTATGACATTTTTTTTACATTTTTATGCCATACTATACTATGACGATTTTCGACATTTTTATGCCATACTATACTAAT
>NW_019465321.1:0-358 GCF_002814215.2 Seriola lalandi dorsalis
CAGACTGTGCAGGACTATGTGTGTATGTGTGTGTGTGTGTGTGTGTGTGTGTGTGTGTGTGTGTGTGTGCGTGTGTGCGCGCGCGTGCGTGTGTGTGTGTGTGTATATGTGTGTGGCAGTGAAACTCAGCTATCCATGCTGGTGGTAAGTGGAACAATAGGAGTGAGCTCGGAGCCCGGAGCAGTCGGTTTCTTTGTGAGGGATGTAATGATCAGTGCTGTGGTTATCGCCAGTGATGAATCTGAGAACAGAGAGGCTGATTCATTCCTCATAGTGTTATCAATGGATTTCTATAGATGCAGAGAGATTTTGATTTCTGGTCGTCGTTTGAAAAACTGTTTTTGAAAAACATTTTTAT
>NW_019465322.1:0-409 GCF_002814215.2 Seriola lalandi dorsalis
TATCTATCTATCTATCTATCTATCTATCTATCTATCTATCTATCTATCTATCTATCTATCTATCTATCTATCTATCTATCTATCTATCTATCTATCTATCTATCTGTCTGTCTGTCTATGCACACCGTTAGCTACTAGAGGCATAGCTTAATGTCAAAACCTAGTATTAGTCTGGACCACCAATGGTCAAATCCTGAAGTTATAACTGCGATGTCATCTGACAAAATCACCAAACACACAAATGAAAGACAAAGACTGAGGACTGTGATTTCAGTATGATTTACTGTCACATGATCACTCAGAGAGAAAGTAAGAAGATACAGAATATCTGTCTTTTTTTAACCAGACCAGCTTGGTAGACTATCATCAGTCAGTCAGTCAGTCAGTCAGTCAGTCAGTCAGTGATATT
>NW_019465323.1:0-403 GCF_002814215.2 Seriola lalandi dorsalis
ATTATGTTAAAAATCTAATTTTTTGCTTAGTTTATCTTGAGTTCATGTAACAGCCCTGTTATTTATTTATTTACTTATTTATTTATGAGGGGCTGTAAGTGTTTTAATTTGAAAGTTCACTTGCTGGCCCGGCTCATCCAGTCCCATGAACTGCAGCTGGTGACGGTGATTCTTGTTCTGGTCCGGTGGAGAACTTCAAAACTTTGACTTCTCCACGCTGTCTGTGGCTCTCATCTCTAAGACCAGTGGCTCAGCTGAAGACTGAAGAAGGCTCAGTAGTTTCCTAAAACACCTGGTCACTGTAGTTTTTAGTAAATGTTAGTGAAACAGGGGACACACTGGTTGACGCTTCAAAGTAGTTTGCCTCCTATCTTTCAAAGAGGATGTGCTGAGTCTCTTCATT
>NW_019465324.1:0-496 GCF_002814215.2 Seriola lalandi dorsalis
TTCCTGGTGGAGTAAAGTCCTGTCTGGCTGTGTTGCTTTGCGGTTATCTCCTTTGTTCTCCTCACAGAGTTAGATGTTCCATGCTAACTCTGCTATGACTCCTGTTGCTTGGAAAATCCGCTGGCCTTGTGTCGTAGCTGCTGATTCTGAAGAGGATTTGGTTCACTCACAGTTAATCTGAAGCAGGTCGCTGCTGTTGAGGAGAAGAGTGTTTGCAGGCTGCTGGTTGCAGGCCGGCGAGGGAGCTGGTTTCTCAGGTAGCAGAGCTGACCTGGGCTGGGGCCTTGTTGCCCTTTGAAGAGCTGAGAGGAGAGAGCAGGAGCTGCTCTCCAGAGCAAGCCAAGAAGAGAAGAGTTCCTTTGTCCAGTGGAGCAAAGAAACATCTGGTCTCTTGAATGATGAGTCCTAACAATGATAATGATGATTATTATTAGTGCCACGGGTGCTCAGCTCCGAGGCATCTATTAATATTCTGTTTCGGGTTTATTATTCTTCC
>NW_019465325.1:0-835 GCF_002814215.2 Seriola lalandi dorsalis
TCTGGGTTCAAGATGTCCGTTAAACTGTCCAGTAATTACGCCTGCTACTGGCTGCAGATTCACACTCCTCCTGCCATTCGGGTCAGGGCCCTGTAGTGACCATGGTTCCTGTCTCTCCTCCTCTTCATCCTCAGTAGTTTCTTCTTCATCGTCAGCTGTGTATTGACTTCTGGCTGCCCCCATTTCAGCCACTAGGGGGGGAGGGCCAATGTCTCTCTCTGACCTGCATGAGGTATTGGTGGCAGCTGAGGATGCGTTATCAGCAAGGTTAGTGGAGAGTGAGCTCTCTAACTCTCCCATTCTCTCATTCATAATCCTCATTACACTCACTATTCTTCCTGTCATGGCGGCCATCTCTTTTTTTAAACTCTGGTTATTTTCATCAGTTGGCATTTCTACGTCCAAAACTCCTGACTTAACCTGTAATAGAGGTGCTTGGATGGTTTTTTCTTTAGTCTGTTCTTTCATTGAAGCATCGTGGTATGGGGGAGGCTCGACAGGTAGGGCTGGATACAGGGAGGGTGTCGTAACCTGGCTCTGACCCTTTTTGTTTTCCTCTTCTGGTGTGTGTGTGGTGTGAGTCATGACTGCCGTCTTCTCCCTTCCTGCCTCCCCTCGCTTATCTTTCTTTGACCTTCGTTGTTGCTTTCCCATGGTGGTGAGGATCTCACACAATGCTGTGGTTGTTACTTCTTTCTCTCTTTTTTTCTTCATCCTGGCATAGGTAGGGCCCCAGGAATGTTTTCCAGCTGCCTCCCAATCTGCTACTGCTCTTCTGTGTTCTGCAGAGGCTGCTGTGATGATACATAGTATTGTTTGGGGAGATGGACATGCA
>NW_019465326.1:0-498 GCF_002814215.2 Seriola lalandi dorsalis
GTCTTATAGCATCAAATTTGAAATATCTGTGGTTTTAAAAGAGTCATTATGAATCACAGTATTTCTCTTCTTACATCAGACATTGCAAATTTGGCGCTGTTCAGACCTGGCATCGACATGCATCTCGGTTTGGATCGCACTTCCCTGCTCTATATACAAATAAACACATATACACTGTTGTTTTTAACCAGTCTAAGACAGACAGGTCTGTAGTCAATGTGTTTGTGAGAGAGCGAGAGAGAGTGAGAGAGAGGCAAGGACGGGTTGAGCGAATCATCGCGCTGCTCACAGCTCTACAATAAAATAAGGTTTTAGCCATTTTGAATAATAAAATATTTTCGGTCCACTAAGAAACTGTGTTAGGACTAACAGCACTGTGGCAGAGGACGTCAGTAGAGTAGGTGGTCCTTCAGTGTGGCCCAGGACACACTGCTAAAAGAATGTGGACACGGGACTCAGACCACCTCTGAATGTGGTCTGAGTGATTGGATCTCAAAT
>NW_019465327.1:0-474 GCF_002814215.2 Seriola lalandi dorsalis
AGGTAATTTATAACATGTCACTTATTGCATATAATGTGGAGCTTGACAACAGTGTAGTGTAGAAAACTGCCCAGTTTAGTCTTTGACTAAAGATTACTGTTGCTGTCAGACATGTTTATGCTGATTTACAGCTTTCATTGTAATACACAAAATAAATTTACTTCATAAAGGAAGATGTCATGATGAGCATCTCTGCTCAAAACATGGAGAAAATGATTTACTTTGTCAGCATCTATTAAAATATCTGACTAGTCTTGACATTGAACACCTGTAGCAGTCTACATACAACAAACATTTTCAGACTGTAAAAGTATATCTAAGGAGGCATGACAGATAACTACATTACACTATTCACAATAGTGCTTATTTACCAAAAGAGCTCCCAGTAATGACGAGACAGTAACAGTTAGCATTAGCTACCTAGCTACATGTTAGTAACTGTGTGCCAGCACACATCAACAAACTGAAAATGTA
>NW_019465328.1:0-473 GCF_002814215.2 Seriola lalandi dorsalis
GCTCTGAGTAAGTTGCTGCGTGTCAGGAGAGTGCGGCTCTTTTTCCCTGCTCCACTATCTTTACTCACTGGCTCTATTTTTGCTCGAGGAGCTTGCATCTCTGACGCATTTGTGAATATCACTGTGTTACTTTACAGACTTAAATTTGACTTGAAATTAATTTTTACTGATGCATTTCATTTGTTTCTTATCATACATACACAGAAAGCAAGAGAGAGAGAGAGAGAGAGAGAGAGAGAGACAGAGAGACAAAAACGAGGGAGATGGTCTGAACCTCTGTGCAGCCCCCTCCTGCTCCCTGTGATCACCCACACTGTGTTGTAATGCTGCCAAACTGACGACATAGTCCCCTGTTTCTTTGTCAGACAACAGAGCAAGAATGAAATCTGGCTGCGCCTCATAAATACTGTGTCTATCAGCGGTCGTCACCCGGTTGCTGGGGTGCAGATAAAAATCACTATTTTATTATCACA
>NW_019465329.1:0-423 GCF_002814215.2 Seriola lalandi dorsalis
ACTTAAGAATTAACAATTTTTTTTCTTATGTTAGTTGCTGGTAATTCTTTTTAAGTATGGATATTTTGAACTATACTTCTGCTGCTTGAGTGATATTTTAACCAAAGTATCAATATTTTAAATTAAAATAAGTTTGTGTTTTTCTGAACTTCAGATGATGGGCCAGATGAATTTTCTGAGATGTGTGTGTGTGTGTGTGTTCGTGTGTGTGTGTGTGTGTGTGTGCAGAGATCGTATCCAGACTGGGCTCTGTGTTGTACGTGGAGAACCGAACATGTTGAGTCGTGCAGAATAAGACAAACAGGTTCCTAACACTGTAACGCTCTGTGAGGGAACATACAGGTGTTTGTTGTTCTAAGACTTAACACTGTCAGACAGCTCCTGAATACCTGTGTGTGTGTGTGTGTGTGTGTGTGTGTGTGT
>NW_019465330.1:0-499 GCF_002814215.2 Seriola lalandi dorsalis
CCTATGACGTTTTTTAACAATTTTATGCGATACTATAGTATGACGTTTTTTGACATTTTTTGCCATATTATATTATGATGTTTTATGCCATACTATACTATGACGTTTTTTGACAATTTTATGCCAATTTATACTCTGACTTTTTTTGCAATTTTTTGCCATACTATACTATGACGTTTTATGCCATACCATACTATGATGTTTTTTGACATTTATATGCCATATTATTACTATGACATTTATTGACATTTTTTGACATACTATACTATGACTTTTTTTGCCTTTTTTTGCCATATTATAATATGACGTTTTATGCCATACTATCCTATGACGTTTTTTGACAATTTTATGCCATTCTATAGTATGACGTTTTTTGCCATTTTTTGCCATATTATATTATGATGTTTTATGCCATACTATACAATGACGTTTTTTGACAATTTTATGCCATTCTATAGTATGACGTTTTTTGACATTTTTTGCCATACTATACTATGAT
>NW_019465331.1:0-432 GCF_002814215.2 Seriola lalandi dorsalis
AGATGTTTTATTGCTCTGTCAAAGCTTTTACATCCTCTGTTACTGCTCAATTTCTGTATATCTGAGGACACTGAGTGGATGCAGAAATATAGTTGTGGCTTGATTTAATATTTCTGACACATTTTTCTTGTTGCTGCATTTCCAGTAAGCATCAGGGCGAACATCCTGTCATACAAATCATATCTGGACATGGTCTGAGACAAAATGAAATGCATGCTACCTTTCCATGTAAGCTGTGTCCCAATTCAGGGGCCGCATCTTTCGGAGGACGTGGTCCATGAAGGTGTGGCCCCTTCGTAGCGATGGAAACCGCAAAAGCTGAGCTGAAATTAGACGGTCTGGCCTACGGAGGATTTTCGCTTTTGCATCACCAGCTGTGGCTCCAGTCACTGAGCAATCTTGACAACGCATAACCTTTTTACAAAAACTTGA
>NW_019465332.1:0-6024 GCF_002814215.2 Seriola lalandi dorsalis
TTTTTAATACTTTGCTGGGCTGAAGAGCAGCACGGGAACAGGTGTGCTTACTGGGCAGCTCACACAGGTGTCTTGAGTGTTCTTTTTTATGTTGTGGTCTACTGGGGAAGCAGCATGTCAGACATGAACACAAGGAGACTGGACAAGTTGATCAAAAAGGCTGGGTGACTCACTCATGATTGTTGTGGAGAGACGCATGCAATTTACGATTCAGGCCATCCTGGACAATACCTACCACCCTCCACAACATTCTATCAAGACAGAAAAGTATCTGTATCACACCTCAAACTACTACTACTACTACTACTACTACTACTACTACTACTACTACTACTACTACTACTACTACTACTACTACTACATCTTTGACTTGATATTTACTATACAAGATGTAAATAGAGGTGCTACTTGTAGTTCCCTTTATGCTAGGCATAGGGAGAACATGGAAACTCCAAATGTGAAGGCCCCAGATCCAGGGTTTGAACCAAGAACCTTCTCAGGCTGAGGCAACAGTTCTAACCACTGTGCCACCCCATCACAAAGTCATAGTATAGTAGAACATAAAGAAATCATATTAGGAAAAGTCATAAAAACATCATAGTATAGTGAAGCATAAAAATGTCATAAGGCATGAAATATAAAAATACGTCATAGTATAATAAGGCAATAGTACAATAGAAAAGAATGAAAAATCATAAAACATCAAAGTATAATAATGAATATAATGTCATAAAAACGTTATACTATAGTAAGGGATAAAATGTCATCAAAATATCATAAAAATATCAGTGTTGTAAGGTATGAAATATCATGAAAACGTCATAGTATATCAACACAAAAATGTAATAGTAGTAAGGCATGAAATGTCATAAAGTAAAATGTTATAAAAACATCATACAATAGAAAAGCAGAAAATGTCATGAAAACATCATAGTATAATAACAAATAAAGACATAGTAGTAATGCATGATAATGGTAAAATGTAAAAAAGGCATAAAATATTGTAAAAATGTCATAGTATGGTAAGATATTAAATGTTGTAATACATCATAGTTTTGTAAAGCAAAAAATGTTATAAAAACGTCATAGTATAGTATGGCATAAATTCTCATTGTATAGCAAGAGATAAAACAGTAAAAAAAAAAACTCATAACAAAATATGGCTTAAAAACGTCAAAGGATATCATTGTATAGTAAGGCATAAAAATAGCAAAAGAATGACAGTATAGTATGGCAGAAAAATGTCAGTGTATTATAGAATAAAAACATCTAAAAACGTCATAGTATATAGCATGGCATGAATTGTTATAGTATAGTTAGAGATAAAAAAATGTCAAAGTATAGTACGACGTAAAAACGTGAAAAAATATCATTGTCTAGTAAGGCATAGAAATGTCAAAAAAACGACATAGTATAGTATGGCTGAAAAATGTCATAAATTGTCATAGTATAGTTAGAAATAAAAAAATAAAAAGACATCTTAATATAACATGGCTTAAAAATGTCAAAAAAACGTCATAGTATAGTAAGGCATAAAAATGTCAGTAAAGTAAGGCATGAAATGTTATAAAAACGTCATAGTATAGTAAAGCAGAAAAACAAAAATATTTTAGTATAATAAGGCCTAAAAACATCATACAATGTCATAGTATAGTAAGGTATAAAAATGTCAAAAAATATAGTATAGTGAGGCATAAATTGTCAAAGTATTGTAATAGATAAAAAAAGTTAAAAAACATAAAATAATACGACTTAAAAATTTCAAAAAACGTCATAGTATAGTAAGGCATAAAAAAGTAAAAAAATGTCATAGTATAGTAAGGATTAAAAATGTCAAAAAACAACATAGTATGGCATAAAAACGTGAAAGAATATCATTGTATAGTATGGCATAAATTGTCATAGTATAGTTAGAGATAAAAAATAGTCAAAAAATGTCATAGTATAGTAAGGCATGAAAACGTCTAAAGATGTCATAGTAGGGCATAAAAATGTGAAAGAATATCATTGTAGAGTATGTCATAAATTGTCATAGTACTGTAATAGATAAAAAAGTAAAAAACATAAAAATAATAAGACTTAAAAATTTCAAAAAACGTCATAGCATAGTATGGCATAAATTGTCATAGTATAGTAAGGCATAAAAAAGTAAAAAAAATGTCATAGTATAATAAGGATTAAAAATTTTAAAAAAACGACATCATAGTATGGCATAAAAACGTGAAAGAATATCATTGTATAGTATGGCATAAATTGTCATAGTATTGTAATAGATAAAAAAAGTAAAAAGACATCTTGATATAACATGGCTTAAAAATGTCAAAAAAACATAATTGTATAGAAAGGTACAAAAATGTCAAAAAATGTCATAGTATAGTGAGGCATAAAAACGTCATAGAATTGTAATAGATGAAAAAGTAAAAAACATCATAAAATAAAAAGACTTAAAGATTTAAAAAAACGTCATAGTATGGAATGGCATAAATTGTCATAGTATAGTTAGAGATTAAAAAAAGTCAAAAAAGTAAGACATGAAAACGTCTAAAAACGTCATAGTATGGCATAAAAATGTGAAAGAATATCATTGTATAGTATGGCATAAATTGTCATAGTATTGTAATAGATAAAGTAAAAAAACATCATAATATAATATGACTTAAAAATTAAAAAAAAACATCATAGTATGGTAAGACATAAAAAAGTAAAAAAAATGTCAGTATAGTAAGGATTAAAAATGTCAAAAAAGTGTATAGTATAGCATAAAAAAGTGAAATAACGTGAAAGTATAGTAAGACATAAAAACGTGATAGTATAATAAGGCATAAAAATGTCATAGTATCAAAGAAAAATGTCGTAGGATAGTATTACATAAAAACATAAAAAAACGTCATAGTATAAGGCATAAAAATGTCAGAAAAATGTCATAGTATAGTGAGGCATAAATTGTCATAGTATTGTAATAGATAAAAAAGTAAAAAACATCATAATATAATATGACTTAAAAATGTAAAAAAAAACAGCATAGTATAGTATGGCATAAATACATCTAAAACGTCATAGTATAGTAACAAAACATCATAAAAACATCATAATATAGTACGGCATAAAAAGTCATGGTATAGTAATGCACAAAAATGTCATAAGGCTGATTTCGGATTCTCAGCAACCAATGTCCTCTCTCCTAAACTGTCATTCCAGTATGGTTGCTGCAACCCTCCTCCACTTCAGTCTTCATATCCAGTCAGGCCGTGCTCATCATCACCTCTTCCTATTTTCAAGACCACCATCAGTGTCTGGACACCGGGGGGCACTACAATACTTCGCACACCCTCACCCCTGGTGGAGTCTAATCGCCAAGGACTCTCACAGCTTACTTTGTGTTTGTTTTGCACATTGCAATAAAAATTTGTTTGTTAAGCAAATGAGTCTTTCTTTATTGAAATGTCATATTATACTAAGCCATTTAATGTCATGAATGTCAGAGTATAGTAAAGCATAAAAACGTCATAGCATAGTAAAGCAATAAAACCTAATAGTATGGTAAGGCATAAAAATGTAATAGTATAGTAAGTCACAAAAAAGTTAAAAGATATCATTGTATAATATGCCATAAAAACGTCAAAAAACGTGATATTATAGTAAGGCATAAAACTGTCATAGTGTAGTATGGCTTAAAAAAAAAAAATCAAAAAACGTCGTAGGATAGGATGGCATAAAAAGGTGAAAAAACTTCATAGTATAATAAAGCATAAAAAAGTCAAAAAAACGTCATGGGATATTATGGCATGAAAACGTCAAAAAACATAACAGTATAATAAGGCATAAAAATGTGATAGTATAGTAAGGCATAAAAACGTCATAGTATAGTATGGCATAAAAATGTCAAAAAAACGTCATAGTATAGTAAGTCATAGAAATGTGAAAAACGACATATTATAGAATGGCATAAAAATGGGGAAAACGCCATAGTATAATATGGCATAAAACGTCAAAAACAAAAAAAAAAAACATAGTATATTAAGGCATAAAAGGTGATAAAAATGTCATAGTATGGTAAGGAATAAAATGAAAAAGTATAATAAGACTTGAAAATGCCCAAAAAAAACATCATGGTATAGTATGGCTTAAAAATGTCAAAAAACGTCATAGTATAGTATGGCATAAAACTTCAAAAAAACAAAATAGTATATTGAGGCATAAGAGGTCATAAAAAGATCATATTATGGTAAAGAAGAAAAGGAAACAGTATAGTAAGTCATAAAAATGGGAAAAACTACATAGTATAGTATGGCATAAAAATGTCCAAAAACGTCACAGTATAGTATGGCATAAAACGTCAAAAAAACAACATAGTATATTAAGGCATAAAAGGTGATAAAAATGTCATAGTATGGTAAGGAATAAAATGAAATAGTATAATAAGACTTGAAAATGCCCAAAAAAAACGTCATGGTATAGTATGGCTTAAAAATGTCAAAAAACGTCATAGTATAGTATGGCAAAAAACTTCAAAAAAACAAAATAGTATATTGAGGCATAAAAGGAAATAAAAAGGTCATAGTATTGTAGCGAGAGTGAGGGGGATTCCCCCCAGTGAGTGACGTCAGGAGAGGGGACTCCTGGGTTTAAGTATCGCGGGCCGTGTTCAAAGGTGTGCCTTAAACGCTAGTAAGACTAGCCCTGTGTGCGGTGTGGGGAATGTGTGTTCAGAGCAAGTCTTTTGTGTGCTGTGGGTGAAGTAAAGGAAGCCGTGTTCCCTCATGACTGTTGCCTTGTCCAGTTGAAGCCCTCCATCCATTTTTATGAATTTCAAGATATTGTATTAATAAAGATTGATCTTTTTGTATACTACCCCTTTCTTTTGTGTGTTTATTCAAGGGTTCTGACATTTTCAGCGTTTATTGCTGGAGTAAACTCACATTTATTACAGTATGGTAAGGAATAAAAGGAAACAGTATAGTAATTCATAAAAATTTGAAAAACGTCACAGTATAGTATGGCGTAAAAATGTCCAAAAACGTCATAGTATAGTATGGCATAAAACGTCAAAAAAAAAAAACATAGTATATTAAGGCATAAAAGGTGATACAAATGTCATAGTATGGCAAGGAATGAAATGAAATAGTATATTAAGACTTGAAAATGCCAAAAAAAAAACATCATGGTATAGTATGACTTAAAAATGTCAAAAAAACAACATTGTATATTAAGTCATAAAAGGTCATAAAAAGGTCATAGTATGGTAAGGGATAAAAGGACGCAGTATAATAAGACTTGAAAATGCCAAAGAACGTCATAGTATAGTATGGCATAAAAATGTCTAAAAACAAAACATGGTATATTAATACATAAGAGGTCATAAAAAGATCATATTATGGTAATGAATAAAAGGACACAGTATAGTAAGTCATAAAATTGTGAAAAACTACATAGTATAGCATAAAAATGTCCAAAAACGTCATAGTATAGTAGGGCATAAAATGTCAAAAAAACAAGATAGAATATTAAGGCATAAAAGGTGATATTAATGTCAAAGTATGGTAAGGAATAAAAGGACACACTATAATAAGACTTGAAAATGCCAAAAAAACGTCATGGTATAGTATGGCTTAAAAATGTAAAAAAACGTCATAGTATAGTATGGCATAAAAATGTCTAAAAACATCATAGTATAGTATGGCATAAAACGTCAAAAAAACAACACAGTATATTAAGGCATAAAAGGTGATATTAGTGTCAAAGTATGGTAAGGAATGAAACGACACAGTATAGTAAGTCATAGAAATGTGAAAAACGACATATTATAAAATGGTATAAAAATGGGAAAAACACCATAGTATAATATGGCATAAGACGTCAAAAAAACAACATTGTATTTTAAGGCATAAAAGGTGATACAAATGTCATAGTATGGTAAGGTATAAAAGGACACAGTATAGTAAGTCATAGAAAAGTGAAAAACGACATATTATAGAATGGCATAAAAATCGGAAAAACGCCATAGTATAGTATGGCATAAAACGT
>NW_019465333.1:0-401 GCF_002814215.2 Seriola lalandi dorsalis
AGGAGAGCCACAGCTCCAGCATTACAAAGCCTCAACAAACATATTACAAACATGTTAGTATTCACCAGGAGGAGATGACTTCAGACGTAAAAGTACACTTCACAAGTCGAAGTCAGATACTTAATACTGCAAGTCATGTGTAAAGATATTCTTTTTTTAAATGACCCAAATCTTTGATATTTCCCATCACAACATGTGAAACTCAAATCTGTAGATATGTAACATGATGTAAACAGATTAGAGCTGCAATAATTAGTCACTTAATTCTTTAGTTGATCGACAGAAAATGAATTGAGTCACTGATAAATCTTTGGGGCTAAAATGCTGAGTTTCCAGGTTTATTTTCATCATTGTAAATCTAACTTATCCTGTCTTTAAGTTTTCGACTGTTGGCCAGAGAA
>NW_019465334.1:0-421 GCF_002814215.2 Seriola lalandi dorsalis
TAAGGTGTTATTTGTTTGAACTCAACCAAAATAGATGCAGGAGCCTCAAAGGCGATATGAAAAGGATAAAAACGGGTGAGTGCTCTTTAAACATAACTGAAGGTCACAAATGGCACCTTTAAATCACCTTGATACTGACGAATATTACTCTTTAATCAGGCAGGTACTGGAACAAATTAATTAACCACAACCAACTCTTGATAAACCAGTGCATTAATCAACAACATTAAAATACAAAGCCGGTAATTGACAAAAATAAACAACCCCGCGGCAGGCCTGATCACAGCTCCGCTGAGGTGTGTACCTCCGCGGTGCTGAACGTGTCTTTACTCACATACCGGTTCACTGTCTCCTCACTTTAATGTCCGACGATGGTCCACACTCAGTCCCGATATCAGGGAAAGAGAAGTCCTCCTCCGTC
>NW_019465335.1:0-497 GCF_002814215.2 Seriola lalandi dorsalis
GTGTCTGTGTGTGTGTAGAGTATGTAGGGGATGTGACAGGGAAGTGTGTGGGAGTGGGACTACCAATGCCTTCTCACACACACACACACACACACATCATAAAACACTCATAAAAGACACACACACACACACACACACGCACACACACACACACACACACACATACACATACATCAGAATCGACACACACGCACACGGCCGGCAGCAGACCAGCAGACTTCAGTCCTGCTGTGACCTGGCCAAGAGGAAATATCACGCACAGACACGCAAACACTGTACCAAGCACTGTTGTCATTCATGAGGACAAATCATCTCCCAGTAAAAGCAAATTGGAAGCAGAACAAGAGAGAAGAGAGTGTCAGTAATAGTTTATCCTAGCAACATGTCGACCTGAGTCAACACACTTGTTTATCAATGTCATATTAAAGTTTTATAGTGACTCGTTCTTCACTGAAATCAGATATGATTCTGATTTTAACATGGTTCACATGCACGAA
>NW_019465336.1:0-416 GCF_002814215.2 Seriola lalandi dorsalis
TATACTATGTCGTTTTATTGATTTTTTTGCCTTACTATACTATGACATTTTTATGACTTTTTTTGCCTTACTATACTAAGACCTTTTTATGGCTTTTTTGCCTTACTATTCTATGTAGTTTTTATGCCTTACTATACTATGTTGTTTTATTGATTTTTTTGCCTCACTTTACTATGACCTTTTTATGACCTTTTATGCCTTACTATACTATGTCGTTTTACGCCTTACTATACTATGTAGTTTTTTTTACTTTTATGCCTTACTATACTATGACGTTTTTATGCCTTTTTATGCCTTACTATACTATGTAGTTTTTACGCCTTACTATACTATGACGTTTTTATGACTTTTTATGCCTTACTATACTTTGACGTTTCTATGACTTTTTATGCCTTACTGTACTATGTAGTTTTTAT
>NW_019465337.1:0-342 GCF_002814215.2 Seriola lalandi dorsalis
AAGTAAAAAAAAAAAAAAAAAAGCTCAGAAACCCTCCTGATGTCTTTTAACCCGTGGTTTCCTCACCGTCACCTCCTTGTCTTCTGACTGAGGACAGAATCGAGCGTGTAGACGTGAAGGAAAATCAATATTAGCGTCTCTTATTGTCTCATAACTGAACTTGCTTGCAGAAGATACAAATGATCACTACTATCCTGGTGTCATATTATTCGCCAGTTTTATATATTTGGTAACAAACATTGAACCAAAGCCCTTTAACAATAAGCCCTTTAAGAGTTGATGGAAGCTGCGGGTGGTGTGTGTGTGTGTGTGTGTGTGTGTGTGTGTGGGGGGGGGGGTTTG
>NW_019465338.1:0-899 GCF_002814215.2 Seriola lalandi dorsalis
TAAGGCCTAAAAATGTCAAAAAACGTCATAGTATAGTATGGCATAAAAATGAAAAAATGTCATAGTTAGTAAGATATAAAACTGTCAAAAAACGTCTTAATAATGTATGGCATCAAGCTGTCATGGTAAGGTTTAAAAATGTCAAAAAACATCATAGTTTGGTAAGGCCTAAAAATGTCAAACGTCATAGTATAGCATGGCATAAAAATGAAAAAAATGTCATAGTATAATAAGGTATAAAAATATGAAAAAATGTCTTAGTAATGTATGGTATCAAGCTGTCCTAGTATAGTAGGGCCTAAAAATATTTAAAAAACTCATAATTTAATAAGGCCTAAAAATGTCAAAAAACGTCATAGTATAGCATGGCATAAAAATGAAAAAATGTCATAGTATAATAAAGTATAAAAATATGAAAAAATGTCTTAGTAATGTATGGTATCAAGCTGTCATAGTATAGTAAGGTCTAAAAATGTCAAAAAACATCATAATTTAATAAGGCCTAAAAATGTCAAAAAACGTCATAGTATAGCATCGCATAAAAATGAAAAAAATATCTTAGTATAGTAAGGTATAAAAATATGAAAAAATGTCTTAGTAATGTATGGTATCAAGCTGTCCTAGTATAGTAGGGCCTAAAAATGTCAAAAAAATCATAATTTAATAAGGCCTAAAAATGTCAAAAAACGTCATAGTATAGTATGGCATAAAAATGAAAAAATGTCACAGTATAATAAAGTATAAAAATGTCAAAAAAACGTCTTAATAATGTATGGTATCAAGCTGTCATAGTATAGTAAGGTTTAAAAATGTCAAAAAACATCAAAGTTTAGTGAGGTCTAAAAATGTCAAAAAACGTCATAGTATAGTAAGGTATAAAAATGAAAAAAATGTCATAG
>NW_019465340.1:0-494 GCF_002814215.2 Seriola lalandi dorsalis
AATGGCCTAAGTCATTTTTTCAGGTTTTTCAGGAAACACAAAAAACTCAACAAAAGAGTCACACTTTTGACACAGGCCATTATACAACCGGGGGTAGAATTGCATGTTCCCCTCAACTGAGGATTCAGGCGATTTTACCAGAGGTGGCCAGCATCATGAGGGGGTGATTTAGGCAAAAAAAACATTTTTGTCAAAACATGACTTAGGCCATTATTTTAGGAAGGTGACGATATGGGAAAATTGTGGGAGAATTTATAAAAAAAGGGGAAAAAAACAGAAGGACATTTCGTTGCCAGAAATGTCCGCCATCTTGGCTTTGAAATCAAAAGAGTAATACCCGAGGAGGATTTGTGTCGTGTTTACAACTTAGATAGATTTCCCCTGAAGCCTGCAGCTCTGCTGAGCTTTAAGCAATTAGTCTTATCAGAGCAGAATTCACCAGACACTATTTTGATACAACATTTTATGATTCCAGGTTCTCTAATGTGAGAGTT
>NW_019465341.1:0-338 GCF_002814215.2 Seriola lalandi dorsalis
GGGGGTGGGGGGGGGATGGGGGTGAAACGATCAGTGAAACGTTTCAAAATAAGAGAAGAAGTAATCTGCATGTTCTCCTGATGTCAAATTCTCCCACATGTTTTTCACTCCAGAGGAAAGATGTGGTTCAGGTGTGGACGCGCTGAATGTGAAGTGGAGGTGACATCACTTCCTGCTGCTGCAGCGACGAGTCGGATTAAAAATAAAAGCTGCAACAAAATAAAGAATTAACAGCAGGTCAAGGCTGTTCAGCCGCTAGGAGATAACAGGAGGAGATGTGTGTGTGTGTGTGTGTGTGTGTGTGTGTGTGTGTGTGTGTGTGTGTGTGGGGGGGAGAG
>NW_019465342.1:0-379 GCF_002814215.2 Seriola lalandi dorsalis
CTTACCATACTATGACGTTTTTAAGACCTTTTATAACTTAATATACTATGATGTTTTTTTTACATTTTGAGCCATACTATACTATGATGTTTCTTGGCATTTTTCTACCTTTCTACACTATGTCGTTGTATTCCTTGCCATACTATGACATATTTATGACCTTTTATGCCATAATATACCATGATGTTTTTTTGACGTTTTATGCCATACTATACTATGTTTTTTTTTTGCATTTTTCTGCTATACTAAACTATGACATTTTTTGACATTTCTATGCCTTAATATACTATGTTGTTGTATTCCTTGCCATACTATGACGTTTTTATGACCTTTTCTGCCTTAATATACTATGTTTTTTTGATGTTTTATGCCATACTAT
>NW_019465343.1:0-442 GCF_002814215.2 Seriola lalandi dorsalis
TTGTGACATCTCCCTGTAATTTCTCAAACAAACACATTTTGTCTTGTCTGTGCACTTATGCGATGATACTCTTGACTATTTTCTATTGTGTGTTGTAGTTGTTTTTATGTGTAAGGTGTGTTTGAGTGCCCTGAAAGGCACCTATAAATGAAAGACATTATTATTATTATTATTATTATTATTATTATTATTATTATTATTATTATTATTACCTGTGGTAGCAATACCTTTAGCAGGACAAAATATTAACTCAACTCATTTTCTTTTACTTGTAATCAGTGTGAAAGATCTCAGAAGGATTTGACCCGTTCTTCTCTTCCCATGCAGGCGACTTGCTGACAGAGTTCTTTAAGCTCTGCTGTAGGAAGGAGTCCAGTGAAGAGATTCTGGGAAGAAGACTGGCTGAAGACGAGGGCAAAGGTCAGAGTACCGGCTGTACTGT
>NW_019465344.1:0-404 GCF_002814215.2 Seriola lalandi dorsalis
AATTTGCCCCGTCCAACATCTTGACTCGCTGCACCAGGGTGCTTCCTCTTTATGTGCTCGTGCATGACTGTCGCGCTAGAGTGATATGTCAGATGCACTTTGCAGAGTCTGCAGACTACCGCACTGTTGGTGTCAAGATTAAAGTATTCAAAAACTTTGGAGGACCGCGTGCGAACCTTTGTTGCTCCACACGCTCCGTCGTACTGCCGGTAGACGCCGCCGTGTTGTTCAAATAGATTACACAGACGCAAATCATTCACGTAGTCAATGACTTCAATTACGTCACCGCGTTGTCCCAGTCCGTGCGCTGCGCTTGTATCCGGGTAAACCAAAGACGATGGATATAAACGGTCCCATTAGAAAGTTCCGGGATTGTTCTATGAACATTTACCCTGTGTGGTTTT
>NW_019465345.1:0-328 GCF_002814215.2 Seriola lalandi dorsalis
GCAGTGGAATAAAATGCAGAATAATATTAACGCTGCAGAACAAGAAAAATGATGCATTCATGTGTCACTGATGATATAGGTACAGTAAGCACAATGTACCTTTTTAAAGGAATATCAACATTAGGAAACATGAAATCCCTGTAAGTGCAGTTTTGGTAATTTTGATGTTTAAGTTAAATCTTACAAATGAATCTGTAGTCGGGTGAGAAAACACCCTGAGAAGTGAAATCCAACCACTGGGTGGTGAAAACCACTGGAAAACCCACTGAATGAGCTGAAAAATGTATTGTGGCCAACCATAAAACAGACTGTTTCACTTAGTTACACG
>NW_019465346.1:0-640 GCF_002814215.2 Seriola lalandi dorsalis
ATTGTCTTGCTGTCCATTAGTGGTGTGTCCAAAAAAGTCCATATTGAAGAGATGTCCATGTCCGGGAATGATGTTTTCCAGTGTTTTTCTGCTGTGGGGGGCCTTTGAATATGTTGGATGAGCAACCGGTACCAGGTCCTTGTTTTTATTTCCTTTAAGTCATTTTCCTTGTCCTTTATTTTGTGCTGGAACTGGGGAAAGGCGGCTCCGTTTCCCCTCTCTTTTTGTTTTAAAAGGTCACGCCATGTAGGATCCAGGGCCTGTTCAAATTTCCCCTTTAGTTTTCTTACATTTTCTTTTCTATAATTAACCTTCTTTGTTTTCAGTTTCTCACACACTAAATTGACATTAAAACACCCGCTCCCATCCACTACATCACCCACCCTGGTCAACCCAGCGGCTCTCATAGGGCCGCTGATTAGAACCCTTCCCCCACACATGAAAAAAGGACAGTCAAGGAGAGGTAACTGCAGCACATGCTCTTTATTACTGCACTTAGGCCAGAGGTGGGGCAGAATTTTGTCCCATGCCTCAAGTACCTCCTGGTAGAAGCCAGGTAGGCGGCTCCTGGCCATCCCGGGGAGGAGGGCGCACAGGTTGTACGCGTCTCTCTCCCCGTAATCGGCCAGGTAGCTCGCCA
>NW_019465347.1:0-536 GCF_002814215.2 Seriola lalandi dorsalis
TACAATATTTCATAAAAATATTTAAAAATACGTCATAGTATAGTATGGCAAAAAATGTCAAAAAAACATCATAGTATATAAATGCATAAAAGGTCATAAAAACGTCATAGTATGGTAAGAAATAAAACAACATAGTACAGTAAGGCATAAAAATGACAAAAAATGTCATAGTATAGTATGGCATAAAATGACAAAAAACGTCATAGTATAGTATGGCATAAAAATGAGAAAAAACATCATTGTATATTAAGGTATATAAAGTCATAAAAACATCATAGTATGGTAAGAAATAAAACAACATAGTACAGTAAGGCATAAAAATGACAAAAAATGTCATAGTATAGTATGGCATAAAAATGACAAAAAATGTCATAGTATAGTATGGCATAAAAATGACAAAAAACATCATAGTATGGCATAAAATGTCAAAAAAACATCATTGTATATTAAGGTATATAAAGTCATAAAAACATCATAGTATGGTAAGGCATCAAATGAAATTGTATTGTAAGGCATAAAAATGTAGAAAAAACATC
>NW_019465348.1:0-542 GCF_002814215.2 Seriola lalandi dorsalis
CTGAACCCACTACAGATCTGAACCCACTACAGACCTGAACCCACTACAGACCTGAACCCACTACAGACCTGAACCCACTACAGACCTGAACCCACTACAGACCTGAACCCACTACAGATCTGAACCCACTACAGACCTGAACCCACTACAGATCTTGCTCAGGATTCACTTTGCTTCACTTTGATTTTCAACTTCTGGAAAATCAAATGAGACGTAGACACAGAGGGAGGAGGGTTTTCTGGGTGATGGTGATGATGATGATGATGATGATGATGATGATGATGATGATGATGGTGGTTGACTCCTGTTTGTCCTGGTCTGTTTCTCTGTACTTGAACAGTTCAACACAAACACATAATATAATATAATGAATATTTAACATGAAAGAGACGAGGTGTGACAGCTGGTTACAACTGGACTGATCTGAATAAAGGCAAAAATGCCCAAAAAACAAGAACTTCAAAAAAGATCGGTGACTCACGGTCGCTCTTCAGGACACGTGACGTCTCTGAGCAGCTGGAAACTCTGACTGCTCACCTTTG
>NW_019465349.1:0-328 GCF_002814215.2 Seriola lalandi dorsalis
GGGGCAGACAGAAACAATAATTCAGGCCAGGACTCAATCCCAGCTACTTGTTGATGTAACAGGTAGCCTACCTTGTTATAAATTTGGCGTCTGTCAGGGAGGACAATTATCCAGATTACAAAATATAAATATTTGTGAATCACCAACAAATATGAAAAAAACTATTATTATTAACTGCTTTAGCAATTGCTTGCTGGCTTTTTTTCAGACACTTTACATATATATATATATATATACTGTATATATATATATATTTTCCCACTCCCACTCAGGCTATATAACACCTCAGCCAAAGTAAGTGGACTCATTCAATTATTATTGTTTATTT
>NW_019465350.1:0-413 GCF_002814215.2 Seriola lalandi dorsalis
CTAGGCCCCCCTAGACTGGGGCATAACATATGCAAACATTGAAACAAAACAACATCAGGTGGCTGCTACTTGATTAAAGTGCTGTACTTAAGAGACTCTGGCAGAAGCCGTGGCTCATCCCACGCTGGCCTTTTCCAGGTGGGCAAGGAAGGGGTGCCAAATGGTCAAAACCCCTATAATTAGGTCAGTCCTCAAAAAAAACCCCTGAGTTTTTCCATCTGTGTGACTGAGAACATGTCAGCTATCCATCTTTGAGAGGAAGGAGGAATCTGCGATTTCCATTCTCACAAGATTCCCCCAAAGTGAGAGTCAGTTGTGTGGCTTTAGGGAGGTGTGCAGTGGGTTGCGAGCAGCCAAGAATGGCAAGTTCAGCTTCTGGTTGGAAAAGTCCCGTATAGGCCTTGGAATACCGA
>NW_019465351.1:0-1646 GCF_002814215.2 Seriola lalandi dorsalis
GGGCTTCCTGTATACCCCAATGTGGAGGCTCCTGTCCTCAGCAAGGTGGACGTCACAGTCAAGGAAAGGGAGGTGGTTGTCTTTGACATCCTCTCTTGTGAAATTTATGTTCTTGTCCACTGAGTTGATGTGTTGGGTAAAGGCTTGTAGATCTTGTGTTTTAGTCTTTACAACTTGACAACTTGTCTTTTGTGTCTGCATTACATTGAGAGATCTTTTCAATTTTACCCATCTAGTCCGACAGTGTTGCAGGCCTCGTTGGCGCAGTAGGCAGCGCGTCAGTCTCATAATCTGAAGGTCGTGAGTTCGAGCCTCACACGGGGCATCCTTTTGCTGCACAGGTGCTTTTTCTGGACTGGTGGGAAGTCATGTACACTGTACACGGTGTAGGTGTAGCAGTGGGAAAGGAAAGGAAAGGGAAGAATGGCAAAACACAGTCAAGGTACCCACATTGATAGCAACAATTTTCAACAACCAACATCCTCTCATAGGTAAATGTACTTTATCTGGAGGAAACGGTTGGGTGTGCGGACAACTAGGTTTCAGTTGTTTGTTGCGTTCGTTCGCGCAGCGGTACACTAAATTGGTCATGTGAGCATTGGTGGTTCAGTGGTAGAATTCTCGCCTGCCACGCGGGAGGCCCGGGTTCGATTCCCGGCCAATGCAACCTACCTTTTCATCTGTTTGTGTTTGATACCCCTACAGGGCAACACACTTTTTGGGATAATTGTACAGTGTGGTAGCAAAACATGTTTTGGAACAATGGGCTTTTAAATATGAGTTACACAACTGTAATGTGCAGATGCCACAAACAGCAACATGGGACATGCCTTTTGCTGCACATGTGCATTTTCTGGACTGGTGTGAAGTCATGTATAATGTGCACTGTGTAGATGCAGCAGTGGGAAAGGAAAAAGAAGAATGGCAAAACACAGTCAAGGTTTCCACATTGTCCACAACAATATTCAGGTGTTCTTCTACCTTCAGACATTGATTGACTGGTGCTAAGGGGCCCAAAGAGTGACTTGTTGGTGAGAGATTCTTAAACTTCCATGTCTTGGTTTTCCAAGTGTGGAGTCCTTATTAAGGCCATTGTATTCACTCGATTCGTTAGGGCTCGTGGATGTTGTCACAACAGATGTTAAGAGTCGTTGGGCCACCTGAGGCCAAGGATAAACGACAACAATATTCAGGTGGTCTTCTGCCCTCAGACGTTGATTGACTGGTGTTAAGGGGCCCAAAGAGTGAGTTGTTGGTGAGAGATTTTCAAACATCCAGGTCTTAGTTTTCCAAGTGTGGGGTCCTTATTAAGGCTATTGCTGTCACTGGGTTCGTTAAGGCTCCTGTATTTTCTCACAACAGATGTTAAGAGTTGTTGGGCAAAATTGGGGAAAATTTTAAAGTGTGGTAACAAAATATATATTTTGGAACAATGGGCTTTTATACAAGAATTACACAACTGCAGTGTACCAATACCACAAACAGAAGCACAGACAAACTTACAGAAATGGTGGGAAACCCACCACCCTTCCAATTTGACGCTAGATAGGTGTTGACTGAGGGACTCTACAAAACTATGTGACTATCGGACAAACAGTTCAGCCAGAGACTGCTGGCCCTTTTAATGGGCCTTTTGGTGCAGTTGT
>NW_019465352.1:0-442 GCF_002814215.2 Seriola lalandi dorsalis
TTTTCTGCACTGTTCTTTTTCTTTTTCTTGGTTGGTATGAAACCTGGATCAGGCTTTATGCCCCGCCCACCACCTGCTGGCTCCAGGTGGACAGGTGAAGGAGCAGAGAGTATCAAGATGGTTAGAGGAGGAAACATCAGAGAGACTCAGTCACATGTTTGAGCCTCAGTCAGACCCAGACTCAGATTAGGAGTCTTCGACCAGAACCAGAGACTAGCAGACGGATCAGAACGGTTAGCGCAGTTAGCATCTTATGATTGTATATGTTGTTTGTTAGCTTGTTTGTTAGTTTGTGAGCTGATGTTTAAAGACCTTTTCGAAAAGATGCCAAAACAGCTGTATCCGACACAACTGTAGCTAACCTCCGTCATGAAACTGTAAACAGGCAGAAGGAGAAAAAAGATACTGTATCAGGGAGATTAGCAGAAAAGATGTGTACAGT
>NW_019465353.1:0-521 GCF_002814215.2 Seriola lalandi dorsalis
AAAAGTCATAAAAACGTCATAGTATAGTAAGGCATGAAAAGTCATAAAAACGTCATAGTATAGTAAGGCATAAAAACGTCATAGTATAGTAAGGCAGAAAAAGTCATAGTATAGTAAGGCAGAAAAAGTCATAAAAATGACATAATATAGTAAGGCATAAAAAGTCATAAAAACGTCATAGTATAGTAAGGCAGAAAAAGTCATAAAAACGTCATAGTATAGTAAGGCAGAAAAAGTCATAGTATAGTAAGGCATAAAAAGGCATAGTAAATCATAAAAAGTCATAACAGCAAGATAAAAAATGTCATTGTATAGTAATTCATTTAAAGTCATAGTATCGTAAGGTACAAAAATTCATTGTAGAGTAAGGTGTAAAAATTCATAGTAATTCATAATAAGTCACACAATGAGTCACAAAAGGTCACAGTATGCCATAAAAAGTCATACGATAGTTATTTATAAAAAATCATAGTATCATAAGTCATCAAAAGTCACAGGATAGTAATTCATTCAAAAAAGTC
>NW_019465354.1:0-528 GCF_002814215.2 Seriola lalandi dorsalis
TACTTGAGTACATTTTCAGATGAGTACTTTTACTTCTACTTGAGTAATATTTCATCAAAGTATTGGTACTTTTACTTGAGTACAATATTTTTGTACTTTTTCCACCTCTGGCAGAAACTCTTCCTCTATTTATTTAATTAATCACAGTAAAGTTACTCATAAAACCTTTAGTGCCTGAACATGACGGGAAGCTGCTCTGGTTGGACTGATTTCAGTGATAGTTTCTGTATGTAATTATCATCCTGACAGATACTGTATTTTATTTATTTATTTTAATTGTATGTCGTATTTATAAATGTACTGTATAATCTTGTATTGATCAGAATACAACATGACGCAAACAGCTTCCTGTATTTATTAAAAAATGTCTTTTAAAGAGAATTTGTAAGATCTCCACTGGGGATCATATGATACTGCATGTCTGACGCCACCTAGTGGACAGTTTGCATGTCTGCCTTAAAATGACAGTAAGCTGTTCTGGTCGGCCGGATTGTTTGTGCATGATGGTGCACTAAACAAAAATGATGG
>NW_019465355.1:0-650 GCF_002814215.2 Seriola lalandi dorsalis
CCTGAAGACCGCCACTGTGTTTAAAGGCACCTCAAAGACAGTTCAAAACCAACTTTTGGACTGTATGCTGACGGTTCTTCGAGATTGCATTCTGGAGGATATAAAAAGGGCAGATTATCTGGCTATTCAGGCAGATGAAACAACAGACACTGCCACTCATTGTCAGCTGGTGCTTGTGCTACAGAGGAGACAAAGTTCATGTACAAATAAGAGCACTCACTCACTCACTCACTCCCTCACTCCCTCACTCCCTCAACCCCCTCACTCACACATACACTCACACAGACACACACACTTTTTCTGTGTATAGTTAACTTTAATCACCATCCACCTGTAAACATTATAATATACCATTATATTGTAATTTTGTGCTATTAGTATTCACTAATGTATTTAATCCAATTGCTACATTTTATGTTCCTATGACATAGTTTTTCTTTGTATATAGTTATTTTTAAACATCATCCAACTGTAAATGTCTCTCAAGAACTTTAATTTTGTATTAAGAGTAATCACTAATATACATCTCATATCATTGTCATTATCTGTCAAACTGTTGATTTCTAAAGGGCAATTAAATGATTAGTGTTTATCCCTAAAACAATGGTATCTTTTGGTTTGGGTTCTTTTATTGGGATAGTTACTGAAAG
>NW_019465356.1:0-364 GCF_002814215.2 Seriola lalandi dorsalis
TTTAGAGCGGCTCATGTTTTTGGTTAAACAGTGAACTGAACTAATGAATGTGAACATGAGACTCAGAAGGTGGTGGTATTGTGCCAAAAAAGCTGTTTGTCAACCATCAAAAAACATCAGAAGAAGAACTGTGTTTTACACAAGCGTCAAACTCCAGGGCTGAAACATGAAGCATCAACAGTGAAGAACCAGAAGCTGCAGTTCCTCTAACGACCACTAGAGTCTGACTCCAACAGTGAGTCAGTCCCCATAGACTCCCATGTTAAAATAAACATTTTTCCAGCCTGGTACAAAAACTGTTTTGGTCTCTACAGCTAATTTCCTCCTTCATGACACCTGTTTATATAACTCACCTGTTTACATT
>NW_019465357.1:0-414 GCF_002814215.2 Seriola lalandi dorsalis
CTCCGGAGAGAAACAGAGAGAATCTGCAGCTCGTCACAGCAGGAGGAAGCGGAAGCGGAAGCGGGAGAGGAAGCGGAAGATGTTCATGTTCGTATTTTAGGCCAAAAATTTAAATGTGATTAAATTGATGTAAAAACGTCCAGAGACGCGCCGCGGAGAGGAGGAGTCTGTTTTCATCTGCTGGAGAGAGAGAGAGAGAGAGAGAAAGGGAGAGAGAGGGGGAGAGACGCCTAACACCGAAAACACTGCGGCTCATGGAGCGGCGCAGTTCCCAAAAACACGCAAAGATTTGGTGCTGATTCTGCGCCATCAGAGCGGGAAGAGAGCTGAGTCTCACCTGCTGATAAAAACACACACACACACACACACACACACACACACACACACACACACACACACACACACACACACACA
>NW_019465358.1:0-345 GCF_002814215.2 Seriola lalandi dorsalis
CATTTCTTTCTTGCATATCTACTGTGAAATCACTTCAGAGTGGTTTGAGTAACTTCATATCTTCTTTTCTTTGGACTCAACTCAGTTCTTCAAAACCAGACTGATTGTACCTTTTCCTTTCAGATCAAGGGTAAATCATAGCCATCTTTATTCTAAATGACACGTTTTGAAAAATTTGTCTGCCCTTCCTCGTCCAGTCCTCTTCCTCCCTTCCTCTCTCTCTGCCCACCCACCATCACTCCACACCAACAAGTACCTAATTTCAGGTCCTTGTTTGTGCTCATCTGCTCGCTCACAAGTCCCCTAGTGCTTTAACTCCATCCCTGGTCTCTCCCCCCCCCCCCC
>NW_019465359.1:0-381 GCF_002814215.2 Seriola lalandi dorsalis
ATCCAACCAAAGTGAAGAGCATTAATGTTTATTTCGCATCAACCCGCAAGAAGACGCCAGCAGATAACATCTGCACGACCTCCTGCAGAGAAGCCGAGCAGAAATCAAGAGAGCCCGAGACAAAAAGTCTCCTGGCAAACTCCACCAGAGTTGAACCGATGAGACACCAGCAGAATCCGTCCCCGTGATAACGGGACACGGCCTCCAGGAGAACCTAGATCCCGCGTCTCCAGGGTTACCACGGCAACCACAGCGACCTGGGTTCCAGCCGAGGGTCTCCAGCTACAGCGCAACTCACAGTAGGCCGATCTTAACACTCTGCTCATGACTGGGTTGATGTCGAAATATAGCAATATTTAATCATCAAACCTAATTCGTAGA
>NW_019465360.1:0-439 GCF_002814215.2 Seriola lalandi dorsalis
CCTTTGAATATTTGACATGTTTCTTACTAATAACTTCCATGCTGTTGAGATCAGTAACTGCACACCATACTTCGTGGAGAGTAGTTCATGTTTATCAAATTACTTTTTTGTATTTATTTCATAACTAGTTAAGGAACACCACATTAGAGATGAAGATAGCACCTATGAAGGAGGAGCTCATGTACAGAGCAGCCCAGTTGTTTCCATTCAAGTGGTTGTGGAGGGGAGACTGCATGGACATCCTTAGTTCTCTAATGTGATGATGATGATGATGATGATGATGCTAGAAAACCTCCCAGTTCATCTTCCTCTGATGAAATGACAGACTAACTGCTGATGAGTTAGTTTATTATTCTGTCTTCAGTATTCACAGGTTCAGTTTCTTACCTGCAGCTTCATTCTGCAGTTGTTGACAGGTGATGGTAGCAACACTTTTAAG
>NW_019465361.1:0-335 GCF_002814215.2 Seriola lalandi dorsalis
ACAAAAAGACATTATTACCATTATTTAAAATATGACAGTTATAAGATATTCAGTATTAACCCAATATTTCATGATATAATACATTTTACTGAATTAATCGCTAACATAAAAAAACTAAAAACATTTAACATGATGTATTCTGACAATAATAATAATAAAAGAAGTATGTATTTTTTATTTTCTTATACCTACGGAGGTTTAGGTATAACTTATTTGTGTATACATATAGGAACATTTTATTTATTGGTACTAAATTCTGTTATTTATTAGATAAATATATTATATATTGATTATAATCTTATGATTCAAATATTTACCTCAGACAATTTTAGATA
>NW_019465362.1:0-373 GCF_002814215.2 Seriola lalandi dorsalis
CTCTTGATATCTTGTTTTAACTAAAACCATCTGATAACTGAAACACTTTCTAATTATGTGGTGATGACAATCTACAACTTCAACCCAGAACTCAAGAGCCATCCGTCTTTGGCTGTTTACAGAGTGGAGTTGGATGAGTTTATATGAGGTAAACTCTTGTTCTCTTGGGATTTCTCCGTAGTCTTATGATCATCATCTTGAGGAGTGTGACGCAAAGAGTTTCCCAGCATAATAATCTTGTGATGAGGCTCTTATTTTCACAACAGAGGTGATGGGAGAGTGTGTTTGTAGCCAACTGTGTTCGGTTGTGTTTTTTTTTTTTTTTTTTACATGTTTCAGAGTGGCAGGTTTTGGCTGCTCATTTCATGCAGTT
>NW_019465363.1:0-437 GCF_002814215.2 Seriola lalandi dorsalis
GAGAGAGAAACGACAAGTTGCGTCTTAGACAGACGGAGCGGGTTGAAGAAAATACAGTAGATAGAGATGGCAGCTGCAGAAAAGCCCATACTTGTGGACAAAATGGGGGCCCGAAGTACGGTGTGGAAATATTTCAGGTTCAAACCGAACGATAAAGGCGAGCCACTGAACCCAGAGGCACCGCAGTGCAAGCGGTGCTAAAAAGTGTGTCTCGGAAAAGGAGCCAACACTTCAAACCTGTCGAAACATTTAAATGACAACCATGCGGACTTGTTCCGAGACTTCAGTCAAGAACGACAGGTGATAATGTTGTTCACCAGTTCACTGCACTGTAATGTCAATGAAAGAAGTACAAAGCCCCTCCCAGCCCAGTAGTAAACCTACAGTAGCCTGCATACAGAGAGCTAAAACATGTCCATGGTTAATAAATACATTAA
>NW_019465364.1:0-457 GCF_002814215.2 Seriola lalandi dorsalis
TTTATTTGTTCATATACCACAAGGGAAGGTGAGACGATTAGTTTTTGTAATATGAATGAATTTACCATCAATATCATTACAAGAAAAAACAGAAATATCAACCCACCGTTGTCTGTTGTAGCAGGTCAGCTAACTGCTTGCCTATCCGACCTGTCTTCCTCTTGAAGATTTCCATCAAGCTTGGACACAAACTATCAAGAACACCAAAGAACTCTTCTTTAAGATTTCTCCCGACAACCCTGTTAAACTCCAAGTTTCTCCATTGAGAGACTTGAATGTACACATACATTCCTGATGCAAGCAAGGAAATGGCTCAGTTCTTGCATAAGTCCCATGTTTTAGCCTATAGTGTTTAAAAAGCTGTGCTCTCTTCTCACAGATGGCAGGGCAGTACTTGCATTTCCAAGGCATTTTAATATGGCTTTAAACAAAAATAGTAGGGCTAATGAGGCTAATG
>NW_019465365.1:0-409 GCF_002814215.2 Seriola lalandi dorsalis
AACCCAAACTGCAGACACCACAGCTTCAACTTTCCTGGAAGCCCTGATTTATCTATTCTATCCAGTCCCTCAGAAACATCCTTCCGAAACTGCACTACCTGTTCTCCGTCATTCAAGTCTGCCTTGTACCACCTACCTAGACTCTTTACTGATTTTTCCCTAATTATTGGAATTTCCTCTTCGTCTATTACAAACTTCCTATCACTTAACTTCCCTCTGCTTATTGAGATACTTCCCGACTTACTAGGCTTGATTTTCATACTAGCCCACTTTAAGTTTTTATTAAGTCTCTCAAGTACTTTTCATACATGGCACCGTTGTAGTTATCAACGTCATGTCATCCATGTAGGCCCTAATTGGTGTAAGGCGCATCCCATCCTGCCGCCTCTCTCCACCTACAACCCACTTA
>NW_019465366.1:0-434 GCF_002814215.2 Seriola lalandi dorsalis
TTCAGACAGCTTAAATCATTGCTTTTCATTCGTGTATTTAGAGTTGAGATGTAAATGATTCTCAGATGTAAATATTGATGCACATAACAGGTTTATTAATTCATAGGAACCCTGTCTTTTACTGTATTTAATAGAAGTCATAATGTTATTGTAAAGTTATTGTGAGAGTATATATAGTAAATACACCTTTTGATACAGGTCATGCCACTTCTTCTGCCTGGGAGCTGGGCTGTTTCCCTGGCTGGCAGGCCAGGCCCCAGTGCTGGCAAACTTCCTCAGGCGTGACATCCACTCTGAATCTGTCATCACTTTGTGGGATTTTGCCTTTGGTGACATAAAAGCATGAACATTTTTAAAATGCATGAAAACAACATGAGTGCATGACAATGAGGGCAGGTTCATTGGCCTTTTAATATTGTAATAACCCTATAAAA
>NW_019465367.1:0-611 GCF_002814215.2 Seriola lalandi dorsalis
TACTATGACAATTTTATGCCTTAGTATATTATGACATTTTTTGACATTTTTATGCCTTACTATACTATGACAATTTTATGCCTTAGTATATTATGACATTTTTTGACAAATTGATGTCTTACTATACTATGACATTTTTATGCCTTATTATACTATGACATTTTTTGACAATTTTATGCCTTGCTATACTATGACGTTTTTTGACGTTTTTATGCCTGACTGTACTCTGACGTTTTTTGACATTTTCATGCCTTAATATACTATGACGTTTTTTGACAAATTTATGGCTTACTATACTATGATGTTTTGTGCCTTACTATACTATGATGTTTTTTGACAAATTTATGGCTTATTATACTATGACGTTTTTTACCTTGCTATACTATGATGTTTTTTGACAAATTTATGGCTTATTATACTATGACGTTTTTTACCTTGCTATACTATGACGTTTTTTGACAAGTTTTTGCCTTACTATACTATGATATTTTTATGCTTTACTATACTATGACATTTTATGCTTTGCTGTACTATGACATTTTATGCCTTGCTGTACTATGACATTTTATGCCTTACTATACTATGACATTTTTTGACATTTTTATGCCTTG
>NW_019465368.1:0-402 GCF_002814215.2 Seriola lalandi dorsalis
GTTCTTTCTTTATTTACTGTCTTCATTTTCTATCTATCTATGTCTATGAATTTTATTGGAGTGGTTCAGATCTTTGAATACTTAATGCAAGAAGATGTTGCATATGTTTATCAGCTGTTGAACACTTGCAAACAAGGAAACAATGGCATGGAGACACAGTCATTAAAATGCAATGGTGTTTTCATCTAGATCATCCCTTATCCGTGACAAATCCCAAAGAAGGAAGACAAAGCAATCTTTGAACCTGTTAAGTTTTTTTTTAAATCAATCCTGTGTCGCTGTAGATCAATGGTTGCTGAAAGGAATGAATGTGTGTGTATAAGGGGACAGGAAAAGATGACCCTGGCTGTTCACAAGTGATTGGAGGAACGCCAGAGACTGTTATTGTCTCTGCCGATTTCA
>NW_019465369.1:0-402 GCF_002814215.2 Seriola lalandi dorsalis
TTAACAAGGTCAGTTTCCATTGTTGTTTTAGACAAATGAACATCTTTGAAACATTGTAGCTGCATGAAAGTATTTCTGGATGAGGTCACATCCTCTACTTATAAGGCATGTGACCTAATTAACAATTAAATAGGCCCATAAATGACAGGTGATTGCCCATAGCTAAGTGCTTTTAGGTCGGACTTAGCCTTTCAATGATGATGTAATATAAGCTTTTATGTACCTGGGTGACTTTCTCCTGCAGCTTAAACCTCTCAGCCCTGAGACTCTGGAGCTCTGCCTCCATCCCCACGCGGCTTAACTCAGTGTCCTGCAGTGACTGGTGCAGGGTGATGCGGGTAGAGTCCAGCTCCAGCCGGTCCTGCTCCAGCCGGACCAGCTCATCTCTGATGGTCAGCTTCT
>NW_019465370.1:0-374 GCF_002814215.2 Seriola lalandi dorsalis
GGACGTTGCGTCACTTTTTTTCACAGGTTCAGTATTACTCCTAATAATGAGTAAATTCAACTTCATGCGTAAAGACGGGATTGCTCCTTTAAACACTGCACACACTAGAATCATCCAATTCAGTCATTTTCATTTTAGAGGCAAATCTATGCAAGCTATGAGCTACAAGACAAAATAGTTGTAGAAATGAGTAATTAGGATTTTCATTACAATCACCTAGCTTCTTGCAAAAGACACTGTGTTTTATATTTCATTCAAACTTTGTTGGGCCATTTTATTTAATAAACAGACACACACACACACACACACACACACACACACACACACAGACACACACACGCACACACACACACACACACACACACACACACACA
>NW_019465371.1:0-489 GCF_002814215.2 Seriola lalandi dorsalis
CTCAGTGTGTCCTCAGTGTGTCCTCAGTGTGTCCTCAGTGTTTCTCAGTGTGTCCTCAGTGTGTCCTCAGTGTGTCCTCAGTGTGTCCTCAGTGTTTCCTCAGTGTGTCCTCAGTGTGTCCTCAGTGTGTCCTCAGTGTTTCTCAGTGTGTCCTCAGTGTGTCCTCAGTGTTTCTCAGTGTGTCCTCAGTGTGTCCTCAGTGTTTCTCAGTGTTTCTCAGTGTGTCCTCAGTGTGTCCTCAGTGTGTCCTCAGTCTCTACGAATCAGTGTAAACCTGTGAGGTCCCCACAGAGTGATGTAACCCAGAAACAAACACACGCTTAGTAAAGTGACCTCTGTTGCTCTTTTCCTTCCCCTTCATTTGCATGATCAAATATCACCATGGCAACAGTGCCTGTGGTCGAGCAACAGATGAGTGGAGAGATGGAGGGACAGAGATGGGAACAGATGGATGAGTTCTCACTCTGCTCTTTATTTATCCACTAATGA
>NW_019465373.1:0-387 GCF_002814215.2 Seriola lalandi dorsalis
AGGTGGAGAAAGCAAAAGAACGAGAGTATGGACTTTTCTCATGTTTGGGGGGTCCGTAGACACGCCAGGGACACATACTACCGATAGAAAACCATGGAAAAGTGCATTTTGCATAATAGGTCCCCTTTAAGTGTGAATTTTAAGGTACATAAAATGATTTTACATCAAGTCAAAGTGTCTACTGAATATTTCCTTGTCCTAAAAGCAGCAAATTGTCACATTTGAAAAGCTGGAACCAACAAACTTGATGATAAAAAACATAGACTAATTTCTTGTGGATCGACTGATGCATGAATTGATTAGCATTAATATCCGTGATTTTAGAACATGACTAAACGCTGGTGGCTGACTGAGCTGTCTGGCCTTTTTTTGGCCTGTCCAGTATTT
>NW_019465374.1:0-384 GCF_002814215.2 Seriola lalandi dorsalis
TGCTTTACCTGAGGCTTTACAGCTCAACTGTGTGTTCTGTTGCAGATGAAGCCATGAATACAACACAAATGATACATACCAATAACAGTAACAAGGGGAAGCTATGGAAGAGCTTGAGCCCAAGAATCAGGCCCAAAGTTATTACTACTGCATTTTATGCTATTTAATTACATCAGGTGACTCACAGACGGATAGTATAATGCAAACAAATGAGGGACACTGAATGTATCAATAATCAACACCTCACCTGAAAAAGTTACTGGAGGTAATATTAATGCTACGCCTGTTGATCTAATATTGGTGTGTTTGTAGGAGGCACTTTAATATTATGGGTACATCTGTTGAACTAATGTGTGTGTGTGTGTGTGTGTGTGTGTGTGTGTG
>NW_019465375.1:0-714 GCF_002814215.2 Seriola lalandi dorsalis
CATAAAAATGTCAAAAAACGTCATAGTATAGTAAGACATAAAAATGTCAAAAAACGTCATAGTATAGTAAGACATAAAAATGTCAAAAAACGTCATAGTATAGTTAGACATAAAAACGTCATAGTATAGTAAGACATAAAAATGTCAAAAAACGTCATAGTATAGTAAGGCATAAAAATGACAAAAAACGTCATAGTATAGTAAGGCATAAAAACGTCATAGTATAGTAAGGCATAAAAATGACAAAAAACGTCATAGTATAGTAAGGCATAAAAACGTCATAGTATAGTAAGGCATAAAAATGTCAAAAACGTCATAGTATAGTAAGACATAAAAATGACAAAAAACGTCATAGTATAGTAAGACATAAAAACGTCATAGTATAGTAAGACATAAAAATGTCAAAAAACGTCGTAGTATAGTAAGGCATAAAAACGTCATAGTATAGTAAGACATAAAAATGTCAAAAAACGTCATAGTATGATAGGACATAAAAACGTCAAAAAACGTCATAGTATAGTAAGGCATAAAAATGTCAAAAAACGTCATAGTATAGTAAGGCATAAAAATGTCATAGTATAGTAAGACATAAAAATGTCAAAAAACGTCATAGTATAGTAAGACATAAAAATGTCAAAAAACGTCATAGTATAGTAAGACATAAAAACGTCATAGTATAGTAAGACATAAAAATGTCAAAAAACGTCATAGTAT
>NW_019465376.1:0-425 GCF_002814215.2 Seriola lalandi dorsalis
ATGCAGGAATGTGGTTAGAGTGTAAATGACCTGTTTTAACCCTGAGTTCACAGCCTCCCTTATTTGGAGAGCGTCAACACCTATGCTGTAAATTCTCAACTAAAATAAAAAGGAAAAGTTTAACTCACTTCTTCTTCTTACTCTTTAAATAAAATGCTATATAAATAAAATGCTATATAAATAAAACTGCCTTGCCTTGCCCTCTTCTGGTTTTAAACTTTCAGAGTCAAGCATCCCCCATTTTCAGGTGGACATGTATGTAAATGCTAATGCAGGGATGTGGATAGAGTGTAAATGACCTGTTTCAACCCTGAGTTCACAGCCTCCCTTATTTGGGGAGTGGCAACACCTTTGCTGTAAATTCTTAGTTTAAGTGAATCACCTCTGAATTCTATAGAGTGTAAATGACCTGTTTCAACCCTGAG
>NW_019465377.1:0-486 GCF_002814215.2 Seriola lalandi dorsalis
CAATTCTGACAGCTTTACTAGATAGCATTGAACACGTGGTATTCAAATGCTGAACTGAGGTTCTTACATTTCCAACAGAATAAACTCAACTGGAATTGTTAGCAACAATAGCAGGCTCTTGATACTAAGGCTTATGTGTTAGCTATTAATAACTGGAGGACGTCTAATATTACTTCAGGTAAAATTAGTAAACCAATTCTCACCACAGTGCACTTGTTTGTAAGTACACCTGGATGTTTACTCCTGTGGTGGACTAAAATTTTTCAACCTTTGCGGTTTTGGCCAAATTATGAATTTAATATTGCACAATTATGAATATTTGCCAGCAGTACTCGGCCTCACACGGGGGCACCATTATGTTGGGTCTGAGCTCTATTAGTAACTGGAAATCATTAGTACTCGGCCTCACACGGGCGGCACCATTATGTTAACAGTACTCTACCTCATGAGCTGGACACCAAATGTGTTAGATTTCGGTTGTTTATC
>NW_019465378.1:0-468 GCF_002814215.2 Seriola lalandi dorsalis
GAGGAGGAGGAGGAGGGGGTGGGGGCTTCACTGTGGTTCCCATATTTCCGACAGCAGTGAAAGCAGCAGAGCCGCAGTGCTGCGGTCAGACAGACATCAGACAGACATCAGGACCAGTCTGATGGTGCAGACCCGCCCGACACGGTTCGTCTGACTTCAGTAACTGTCGGTGAGTTAACGGGTTGTTGCCGGTATGAACACGGAGGAGACGAACGTGGAGCTGCAGGATGCTGAGACCAAAGATGCGGAGCCGAAGGATGCGGCGGATCCGGCTCAGGGCGCAGCGGATGCTGATGCGACGGAGGCCGATGTGAGTGAGGCGGACCTGGACCAGGAGGAGCAGGAGAAGCAGCCGATGACCGGAGGAGACCGGGATGCGGACGCTCCGTCGGCCGGAGGAGACGCGGCGGCGGCGGCGGCGGCGGAGAAGAACGGATCCGTGAAGCTGAAGATCCCCGAGGAGGTGGA
>NW_019465380.1:0-416 GCF_002814215.2 Seriola lalandi dorsalis
GTGTGTGTGTGTGTGTGTGTGTGTGTGTGTGTGTGTGTGTGTGTGTGTGTGTGTGTGTGTGAGTGAGAGAGTGCTCAGATTGTTTGCCCATTTGTCCGTCAGTTTGGCAATTTAAGGTATACCTCTGTCTGCCAGGCTGTACACTGCACACCAGTTGGTTTTTCTCTCTCTCTCTCTCTCTCTCTGTCTCTCTGTCTCTCTCTCTCTCTCTCTCTCTGTCTCTGTCTCTCTTTGTCTCTATCTGTCTGTTTGTCTCCTGTTTTCCTTCCAGTCGCTCTCTCTGTCTGTGTTCAGGAGACACACACACACTGACTACTATTTTTTCTCTTTCCTCACTCATACATGGGGTGAAAATAAAGACAGAATTTTGAAGGGAATATGAAAGAGCACTTTGAGGTGAGTAATGTAAGCCCACC
>NW_019465381.1:0-493 GCF_002814215.2 Seriola lalandi dorsalis
GTCAGCTGGAGACTGGAAGCAGGTGGAAGAGAAACGTCCACATTTCTCTTTTTCAGCAGCTAAAACAGAGACTTTCAGAAGCTCTGCTGGAATTATTTTATTTTGAAAACTCTGGGGTTGTGTTTTATTTTGAAAACTCTGGGTTTTTTGTTTTATTTTGAAAACTCTGGGGTTGTGTTTTATTTTGAAAACTCTGAGGTGGTGTTTTATTTTGGAAACTCTGGGGTTGTGTTTTATTTTGAAGACACTGGGGTTGTGTTTCATTTTGAAAACTCTGGGGTTGTGTTTTATTTTGAAAACTCTGAGGTGGTGTTTTATTTTGGAAACTCTGGGGTTGTGTTTTATTTTGGAAACTCGGGTTGTGTTTTATTTTGCAAACTCTGAGGTGGTGTTTTATTTTGGAAACTATGGGGGTTGTGTTTTATTTTGAAGACTCTGGGGTTGTGTTTTATTTTGAAAACTCTGGGGTTGTGATTTATTTTGAAGACTCTGG
>NW_019465382.1:0-348 GCF_002814215.2 Seriola lalandi dorsalis
CCCACACTGGCTGGCCAGTAAGGTCCGTGGGGGGAAGGGTCGTCCCCAGGTGTGAACAGTGAGGAACTGTGGACTGTGAGTTCCTTTGTCCAGTGGAGCAAAGAAACATCTGGTCTCTTGAATGATGAGTCCCAACATTGTTGTCAAGTCCTGTAATCTTCAGTTATCTTTACTTTACCTGGTTCTGTGACCGGCGCAGCCTCTGCCATGCTGTTTGCTCCGTGTGTGTGTGTGTGTGTGTGTGTGTGTGTGTGTGTGTAGAGTTGCTCTCATACCTGACATAAAAGGCTAAGAGGTTTAGGAGTCTAATTAGCCAATCAGAATCACCTTTGTCCATTTCTTGTTTGT
>NW_019465383.1:0-436 GCF_002814215.2 Seriola lalandi dorsalis
TCATAGTATAGTAAGGCAAAAAAAGTAAAAAAAAAAGTCATAGTATAGTAAGGCAAAAAAAAGTCACAGTATAGTAAGGCAAAAAAGTCATAGTATAGTAAGGCATTACAAGTCAAAAAAATAGTCATAGTATAGTAAGGCAAAAAAGTCAAAAAATAGTCATAGTATAGTAAGGCAAAAAATAGTCATAGTATAGTAAGGCAAAAAAAAAGTCACAGTATAGTAAGGCAAAAAAAGTCATAGTATAGTAAGGCAAAAAAAGTCACAGTATAGTAAGGCAAAAAAAGTCATAGTATAGTAAGGCATAAAAAGTCAAAAAAATAGTCATACTATAGTAAGGCAAAAAAGTCAAAAAAAATCATGGTATAGTAAGGCAAAAAAGTCAAAAAAAGTCATAGTATAGTAAGGCAAAAAAAGTCATAGTACAGTAAGGCAA
>NW_019465384.1:0-796 GCF_002814215.2 Seriola lalandi dorsalis
CCTTACTATACTGTGACTTTTTATGCCTTACTATACTATGTAATTTTTATGACTTTTTATGACTTATGATACTGTGACTTTTTATGCCTTACTATACTATGTCGTTTTTATGACTTTTTACGCCTTACTATACTATGAGGTTTTTTTGACTTTTCATGCCTTACTATACTATGTCATTTTTATGACTTTTTATGCCTTACTATACTATGACCTTTTTTTGACTTTTTATGCCTTACTATACTGTGACTTTTTATGACTTACTATACTATGACTTTTTTCTGACTTTTTGTACCTTACTATACTATGACTTTTTTCTGACTTTTTGTACCTTACTATACTATGACGTTTTTATGACTTTTTATGCCTTACTATACTATGACTTCTTATGCCTTACTATACTTTGTAATTTTTATGACTTTTTATGACTTATGATACTATGACTTTTTTCTGACTTTTTGTACCTTACTATACTATGACGTTTTTATGACTTTTTATGCCTTACTACACTATGTCGTTTTATGCCTTACTATTCTATGAATTTTTTCTGACTTTTTGTGCCTTACTATACTATGACGTTTTTCTGACTTTTTATGCCTTACTAAACTATGACCTTTTTTTGCTTTACTATACTATGACGTTTTTATGACTTTTTACGCCTTACTATACAATGTCGTTTTTATGACTTACTATACTATTCCGTTTTTATGAATTTTTAGGCCTTATTATACTATGACGTTTTTTTGACGTTCTATGCCTTACTATACTGTGACTTTTTATGCCTTACTATACTATGACT
>NW_019465385.1:0-401 GCF_002814215.2 Seriola lalandi dorsalis
CGGCTCACTGGTTCAAAATTGTTGTACTTAGTCTCTTTGTTAATCATGGCATCAGTGTGCCATCTCCCGTTCCCTAAACCCATAGGTTCAGGTGGCATACAGTAGGTTTCTTAAACCACCATCACCAATCTGTGACTTGAATGTAATGGTGATCACTGTAACTGACCACAGGTGCAGAGACACTTTTCAGGCTTACACAAAGTGAAAGTTTGGGTTACATCTCTCTGTACTAACCCTTCCCTCCTCTCATACATAATGACTGTCCGCTGGTTAGATGTCCTCCCTGTCCACCTCGACAAATTCCTGGTACAAGTTTTGTGTTTTTTCCTTCCCAGTCGGGGCCGGACTGTCTGCCTGGATCAGGACACCGTTTATTTTACCCTTTTCAGACTGCACCATTT
>NW_019465386.1:0-467 GCF_002814215.2 Seriola lalandi dorsalis
CGTAAGTCTAGCCAATGATGTCAACTGGTCATTTTCCAGCAGCTGACTGTAGAGGAAACTGTGACACTGTTTGCATCTTCTACTTTGATGTGGCTCAGAGGGAATTTCTCCTGGTTCAGAGCATGAGCTCACGACATTGAGAAGGGGGAAATGGTTCTAGTGTTTTGATGATTGTCAGTGGATCTGACATATCTGGGCTGGTATCCTACATGGAACATACACTAATTTGATGGGTTTCTTCAACATTGTAAAGAATGTCCCAACTGTGCCTGATAATATTTGTCTTTGAGCCATTTAGCTAGGACAGAACATCTGTTCTGCACTTTCCCATTCTTCACTTAAAAACAGTCAACCAACCTAAGCTTCCTGTATATAATGTTTTTCACACAGGATCAAATACACAGATCAGTCTTTGTTTGTTTCTGATAAATTACTGGAATCATAGAAAAAATATTTAATCCCACTGG
>NW_019465387.1:0-343 GCF_002814215.2 Seriola lalandi dorsalis
GAGTCAGACTGGTTCAGGATCAGTCAGTATAACACCAGGATCAGGTCTGGGGTCAGACTGGTTCAGGATCAGTCAGTATAACACCAGGACCAGGTCTGGAGTCAGACTGGTTCAGGATCAGTCAGTATAACACCAGGATCAGGTCTGGGGTCAGACTGGTTCAGGATCAGTCAGTATAACACCAGGATCAGGTCTGGAGTCAGACTGGTTCAGGATCAGTCAGTATAACACCAGGATCAGGTCTGGGGTCAGACTGGTTCAGGATCAGTTAGTATAACACCAGGATCAGGTCTGGAGTCAGACTGGTTCAGGGTCAGTCAGTATAACACCAGGATCAGGTCTG
>NW_019465388.1:0-449 GCF_002814215.2 Seriola lalandi dorsalis
AAGAAAAAGGCTTAAAACAAAATGAACTTACCGGAAAGAAAAAACTGAACCACCGACTCCTCTGAGTTTCTTTCAGAACAACTGAACACAGAACAAGACATTTACCTGTAAACAACATGTTGGAGCTGATGAACTGAACACACCTCATTAACGTGTTAAAGTCAAAAGCTAACCGCGATTAGCGCGCTAGCTATAACAGCATTTTATTCAATGTAGAAGAAGCTAATTTTTCTGTGTGTTGCTAGTATGTGTTAATGTTGTCAGCTGGTTTAAAGCTGAAACCAACTGATGAGAGGTGAATGAGTGAAGTGAATGAGTGAAGTGAAAACTGTCTTGTACACACTTGTTCACTCAGACAGAGAGGACCAGGAAACACAGTGAGGAGCAGAAGTCTCCCGCGCAGCTGCCGCTTGGTCTGGACTGTTGTCTCCAGCCTCCCGCTCATGGTT
>NW_019465390.1:0-438 GCF_002814215.2 Seriola lalandi dorsalis
GATAGATAGATAGATACTTTATTTATCCCCTAGGGGAAATTCATGTGCCCATTAGCTCACTGTTGATAATAATAATAATTAAAACAGTTAATAGTGAATAAGAAATAATAATTACATTAGTCAACTTCCTATGGCTAAGGTGTTATATAGCATGATGGCAGTGGAAACAAAGGATCTCCTGAACCTCTCTTTTCTGCAGTGCCTTGAGAAGTACGTTTGCTCCACCTGTAGCTGCTTCTCTGTCCTGCCAGAATGTTGTGGAGAGGATGGTTGGTATTGTCTAAGATGGCCTCCATCTTACATTGCATGCGTCTCTCCACAACAGTCCTGAGTGAGTCCAGACTCCTGCCAAGCACAGACCCAGCCTTTTGACCAGCTAATTTAGTCTCTTTGTGTTCATGTCAGACATGCTGCTGCCCCAGCAGTCTGCAGCATAAA
>NW_019465391.1:0-444 GCF_002814215.2 Seriola lalandi dorsalis
TTGAAGCAGATGGGCTACAGCAGCAGAAGACCACACCAGGTGCCACCCCTTTCAGCTAAGAACAGGAAACTGAGGCCACAATACGCACAGGCTCACCAAAATTGGGCAAAAGAAGATTGGGAAAACGTTGCCTGGTCTGATGAGTCTCGATTTCTGCTGTGACATTCAGATGGTAGGGTCAGAATTTGGCGTAAACAACATGAAAGCATAGATCCATCATGCCTTGTATCAATGGTTCAGGCTGGTGGTGGTGGTGTAATGGTGTGGGGGATATTTTCTAAGCAAACTTGGCCCTTAATACCAATTGAGCATTGTTTAAATGCCACAGCCTACCTTGTTGCTGACTATGTCCATCCCTTTATGATCACAGTGTACCCATCTTCTGATGGCTACTTCCAGTAGGATAATGCACCATTCACAAAGCTAAAATCATCCCAAACTGGT
>NW_019465392.1:0-450 GCF_002814215.2 Seriola lalandi dorsalis
AGTAAGGCATAAAAATTCATAAAAACGTCATAGTATAGTAAGGCATAAAAAGTCATAGTATAGTAAGGCATAAACAGTCATAAGAATGTCATAGTATAGTAAGGCATAGAAAGTCATAAAAACGACATAGTATAGTAAGGCATAAAAAGTCATAAAAACTTCATAGTATAGTGAGGCATAAAAAAGTCATAGTATAGTAAGGCTTAAAAAAGTCAAATTATAATAAGGCATAAAAATGTCATAGTATACTAAGGCATAAAAAGTCATAGTATAGTAAGGCATAAAAATGTCAAATTATAATAAAGTATAAAAATGTCATAGCATAATAAAGCATAAAAAAGTCATAGTGTAGTAAGGGATAAAAACATAGTATAGTGAGGCATAAAAAAATCATAGTATAGTAAGGCATAAAAAAGTCATAGTATAGTAAGGCATAAAAACGTCAAATTA
>NW_019465393.1:0-453 GCF_002814215.2 Seriola lalandi dorsalis
GAGTCGGCAGAAGAGCTCCTTGGATAAGGTCACATTGTGCTCAGTCCCCAGCCGTTTCTGCTCAAAGTAGGAGTGTCGCACCTGTTCAAGCTCACTGTCTGTGAAGACTATGTATTCTGTGTTATGCCCCAGTCTAGGGGGGCCTAGGACAGAACATGGATTGGCCCCATCTCCCCCAAGTCCCAAGTAGCCACAACAAAGATTAGTTTGAATATAAAGAAAATGATTTATTTACATAAAAGTTTCTTCTGAACATAAATATTGAGTTTAGGCTTCAGGGTGGACTAAGGCCAACATAACAAACATAATCACCCTGTCTGGAAAATAAACTACTAATCTAACCAAAGGAAAACAAATAACAACCAACTCACCTCCCTAACTAAATAAACAGGAAAAAAACAGAGAAACAAAACTGGCAGGCCACCCTTACTACTCAAATGAAACAACGAACTA
>NW_019465394.1:0-500 GCF_002814215.2 Seriola lalandi dorsalis
CCGCCAATAAACATGACTTTATGATGTGCATAAGTCATAGTACTCAAACAACGTCATAATGTAGTAAAAAAAAAAACGTCATAGTATATTAATGCATAAAACGTCGAAAAACGCCAAAGTATAATAATAATCATAAAAATTTCAAAAATGTCATACTATAGTAAGGTATCAAAATGTAAAAAAAAACATCATAGTATAATAATAATCATTAAATTTCAAAAAATGTCATACCATAGTAAGGCATAAAAGTGTCAAAAAAAACATAATACTATAATAAGGCATAAAAATGTCAAAAAATGTCATAGTATAGTAAGGCATAAAAATGTCAAAAAATGTCATAGTATAGTAAGGCATAAAAATGTCAAAAAAACGTAATACTATAATAAGGCAAAAAAATGTCAAAAAATGTCATAGTATAGTAAGGCATAAAAACATCATAGAAAAGTAATACTATAATAAGGCAAAAAAATGTCAAAAAATGTCATAGTATAGTAAGGCAT
>NW_019465395.1:0-394 GCF_002814215.2 Seriola lalandi dorsalis
GAATAGACAGGACCACCATCAATGAACCTGGGCGGAGGGGGTGGGTCGGAGGGAGGGACCAAACGACTGGTCTTGACGGGCTTGATTCGGGAAACATGGAAAGTGGGATGGACCCTCATGGTCCGAGGAAGACGAAGGCGAACAGCAGCAGGGTTGATGATTGCCGAGATTGGGAAAGGGCCCACAAACCTGGGACCCAGCTTACGACACTCCCCCCGAACTGGCAGGTCTCGAGTGGAGAGCCATACTTTCTGGCCAACATGGTAGCGAGGAGCCGGTGTGCGATGACGATTAGCGGACCTCTCGTATCCAATATTGGTGCGTAGGAGGGCTGCCCGAGCCTTCCTCCAGGTGAGATGACATCGGCGCACCAGGGCGTGGGCTGAAGGAACAG
>NW_019465396.1:0-470 GCF_002814215.2 Seriola lalandi dorsalis
TCCCACTACAGTTGTTGTCTCCAGGACCACACTTTCCAATGATGACATACACACACAGCCTATGATTGAGTAGCTGTTATCATTGTATAGTCTACATGCATCCAACTTGATGTCGTTCCCAAGTTCCTTAGATCCACGTTGCAGCTTATTATAGACTTATACTGAAATCTCTCTGTCTGTAGGAGCCATGATGAATCCACCAGCACTTTAAGATGAACTGTCATCTGAACTGCTGCAGCACCTCAGTACAGCTCTGACAAGAACATGTCTCTAGCATATACAGGGGATGTAGCTCAGTGGTAGAGCGCATGCTTTGCATGTATGAGGTCCCGGGTTCAATCCCCGGCATCTCCAACATCTTTGCATTGATAATGATGAAGCTCAGAAATCTACTGGGGTCTCTATCTACAGGTTCAGATCCTGCCACTCTTTGGAGCTGTGGAGTCTATCCTGGACTTGAGGCTGGGTGA
>NW_019465397.1:0-440 GCF_002814215.2 Seriola lalandi dorsalis
TAAGGCAGAAAAAGTCATAAAAATGTCATAGTAAAGTAAGGCAGAAAAAGTTATAAAAATGTCATAGTATAGTAAGGCAGAAAAAGTCATGAAAATGACATAGTATAGTAAGACCAAAAAATCATGAAAATGTCATAGTATAGTAAGGCAGAAAAAATCATGAAAATGTCATAGTATACTAAGGCATAAAAATGTCATAGTATAGTAAGACCAAAAAATCATGAAAATGTCATAGTATACTAAGGCATAAAAAGGTCATAGTATAGTAAGGCAGAAAAAGTCATGAAAATGACATAGTATAGTAAGACCAAAAAATCATGAAAATGTCATAGTATACTAAGGCATAAAAAGGTCATAGTACAGTAAGGCACAAAAAGTCATAAAAATGTCATAGTATAGTAAGGCAGAAAAAATCATGAAAATGTCATAGTATACTAAGG
>NW_019465398.1:0-469 GCF_002814215.2 Seriola lalandi dorsalis
AAGTCAAAGTATAGTAAAGCAAAAAAGTCATAGTATAGTAAGACATGAAAAGTCATGAAAAAGTCATAGTATAATAAGTCATAAAAAAGGCATAGTATAGTAAGGCATAAAAAAAGTCATAGTATAGTAAGGTATAAAAAATTTGGTAAAAACGTCATAGTATAGTAAGGCAAAAAATGTCATATTATATTAAGGGAAAAAATGTAAAAAAAAAAATGTATAGTATAGTAAGCCATAAAAATATCATAGTATAGTAAGGCATCAAATGTCATAAAATGTCATAGTGTATACTTTGATTGTGTGTATTGTTGTTTTACAGTTTCCACCTTGGACAGATGGAGAGAGGAATGGCCAGACCTGCACAGGGGAGGATGCCTAGATATTGGGCTGTGGCTGGGATTAGTCCCACAAGTAGCATCATTTATTGGACTGGGTATTGACTGAACATTGAGATACTAAATCTGGGAAA
>NW_019465399.1:0-898 GCF_002814215.2 Seriola lalandi dorsalis
GCCAGCAGTCTGATAATTTTCTTCTGCCTCTTTAGTTTTTTGTATTGAGAAGGAGATAGAGGAATGTTCCCTTTCAAGACATTTAAGGCAATCTCGCACAGAGCTTTGAGAAAATCAGGGGAGCAGTGGGTGAGAATGTCTCGTTGTTTCTGAGGCGTGGCCTGGTACAGAGCTTGTAGTAAGGGAGCGTTCCTTTTTATACGGTCCGACATTTTTTTTTTTTACGCAGACTTCGTTTTGGGAACGTAGACGGTCGGCCACTGGTGAGGAAGTATGCCCGTCCTCAGTCTGTACCGTTCTGGGCAGGAGGGTGTGAGGTCGACGATTAAATAACCGTGGGGGTCTCTGGTGGCGTCTTCAAAGCTTTCCAGGAAAAAGGCTTTTTGTGAGGGGAAGATTTGATGAGCCAATATATTTACCTGTAACTTGTCCCGAGGGTTTTTAAACATCACCAGATAATTGCTGTTCAGACTAATGGTACGACTGTGTTTGCCTCGGTGAAATACATTCTGGGTCAGCATCATAACGCTCATTTTTCTATGATGTCTGTACTGGGTGAAAAGTCTGACCACTTCAGGGTGGTCGGAGGCTTGAAAAATAACGTCGTCCAAAATGATCAGATGCTTCTGGTCGGGAGGAAACAGGTTCGAGTCTTCAAAAGAATCAGGTAGCCCTTCCACAAATTTAATATTTTTATTCATCTTTTGCAGTTCAGCATACATAGGTTGAAATGAAGTATAAATCCACACAATGTTTTCCGGTACAGCATCCATGACATGATTGAGGTTTTCCAGTACATTTTTTACAAAATAAGTTTTCCCACATCCACTGGGTCCCACAACCAAACATGAAAAAGGCACAGTGAGTCTAGGATCAAAATCAATCTCCTCCGTAACAG
>NW_019465400.1:0-450 GCF_002814215.2 Seriola lalandi dorsalis
TTAGTTATTTAGTTTTAATGAGTTTTCGGTTCACAGTAATTATGGCTCATTCTTCGTCACTAACAAACTGGAGAGATGATGATTATATACAGTTTTTTTTCGGTAAGTAAATGTTTATTTTCTGAACGTCCTACAGTTTTAATGTGTATGATGCTAGTAAAAAAAAGCTACTGCGTTTTTTCCCTACGTGCTTTGACCGGAGAACAGGAGACAGTTAACGCTTTGCTAACCTAGCTAGCTAGTTAGCATAGCGTTAGCTAGCTAGCTAGCGGGTAACTTAGTGTTTGTTATGCTAACCGTACCTGGTCCCAAACATGTAAACATTTGCAGGACAAGGATAAATATAGTTTAACTTATCGCACTCTCATGTTATTAGTCAGTCGCTGATAGAATTTTCCTACATGCAGCAAAACATTCAGGTTTATCTCATTAACTTATTTTCTGTCTCCT
>NW_019465401.1:0-463 GCF_002814215.2 Seriola lalandi dorsalis
TACTATTCTATACTGTACTATACTATACTGTACTATACTATACTATACTATACTATACTATTCTATACTGTACTATACTATACTATTCTATACTGTACTATACTATACTGTACTATACTATACTATTCTATACTGTACTATACTATACTATTCTATACTGTACTATACTATACTATTCTATACTGTACTATACTATTCTATACTATACTATACTATACTGTACTATACTATACTGTACTATACTATACTATACTATTCTATACTGTACTATACTATACTATACTATTCTATACTGTACTATACTATACTATTCTATACTGTACTATACTATTCTATACTATACTGTACTATACTATACTGTACTATACTATACTATACTATTCTATACTGTACTATACTGTACTATACTATACTATACTATTCTATACTGTACTATACTATACTATACTATTCTATACTGTAC
>NW_019465402.1:0-644 GCF_002814215.2 Seriola lalandi dorsalis
ATGATGTTTTTATGGCTTAGTATACTATGACGATTTTAGACGTTTTTATGCCTTGCTATAGTATGACTTTTTTATGACATTTTATGCCTTACTATACTATGACATATTTTGTCATTTTTATGCCTTACTATACTATGACATGCTTATGGCTTAGTGTGCCGTGATGTTTTTTGATGTTTTTATGCCTTATTATACTGTGACATTTTTATGACATTTGATGCCTTACTTTACCTGATGTTTCTATGGCTTAGTAAACTATGACGTTTTTAGACGTTTTTATGCCTTACTATACTATGATATTTTATGCCTTACTTTACATGATGTTTTTATGGCTTAGTATACTATGACGTTTTTAGACGTTTTTATGCCTTGCTATAGCATGACTTTTTTATGACATTTTATGACTTACTATACTATGACGTATTTTGTCATTTTTATGCCTTACTATACTATTAAATGCTTATGGCTTAGTATGCTGTGATGTTTTTTGATGTTTTTATGCCTAATTATACTATGACGTTTTTAGATGTTTTTATGCCTTACTATACTATGACATTTTATGCCTTACTTCACATGATGTTTTTATGGCTTAGTATACTATGACGTTTTTAGACGTTTTTATGCCTTGCTATAGTATGACTTTT
>NW_019465403.1:0-361 GCF_002814215.2 Seriola lalandi dorsalis
GAGCGCCGGCCCGTGCATTGCCTTTGATCTCCCACTTTCAACTGCCCAGTCGTTGGACGAAGCAGGGGAGATCTTCGTGATATTTTAAAAATCCTAACCCTAACCCTAACCCTAACCCTAACCCTAACCCTAACCCTATTCAATGGGGAGTATTTTTTACAAATTAAGGGCACAGCAATGGGCAAGAAATTTGCGCCCGCATATGCCAATATTTTTATGGCTGATTGGGAAACAGGGGCCCTACAACAGTGTGAAAAAAGACCCATTCATTATTATAGATATTTAGACGACATCTGGGGAGTATGGACACATTCAGAGGATGATTTTAAGTTTTTCCTGAACACTCTTAATAATTTTAATC
>NW_019465404.1:0-460 GCF_002814215.2 Seriola lalandi dorsalis
GAAGACAGTTAATGCATACATATAAATTACCACTAATCTACCTCTGTTACCTCCGGCTGCCCCCCTACACATGGCCATAGGGTGATCTTTATCAGTGGTTGTAAATAGTTTCCCTGAGGCAGATGTTTAAATGACCACTCACCCTTAGCACCTAAATATCCACTAGTATAAATCATTAAACAGTTTTAACTTTAATAGTTTAAAATACTACAACACTGTCAATCAATGACATACTTGGAAGCTCTATCATTTTGCCCCGTTTGCTTGTAGATATGTTGCATCCTCCCTCTGAACGTCTCATCAGTTATTATGAATGTGTGATCCAAGCTTTCATCATACATATGTGTGGTACCACTGTTCAGACAGTGCTCATGATTATGGCCTTTGACAGATATGTGGCCATCTGCAATCCCCTGCGTTACGCTGCCATAATGACCAACAAAATGTTGGTGAAGCTGAC
>NW_019465405.1:0-395 GCF_002814215.2 Seriola lalandi dorsalis
CACACACCCACACACACACACACACACACACACATAATACAAATACACAAAATATAAAAACACTATAAAAACATACACACAGCAATTATGAGTTATTGATTTCTCCAAAAGGCAGCAGCTGAGTGTGTGTATGTGTGTGTGCGCGCGTGCATGTGTGTGTGCGTGTGTGTGTGTGTGTGTGTGTGCGTGTGGACCCATTTTCAGCTGCTGCAACATGAACAGCAGCAGCTGTAATAGAGGGCTGAGGCTAACACTAACAGGAGTTCTGTGCGTTGTGTAGCTGATGTGTGGCGCTTGGTTTCGACCTGTCTGCAGCTCGTATGGGTGGAGCTACTGTTCAAGGATCAACGTGCACCAGATACCTGTTTGTGGCTATGGCCACATGCACTGGAGGT
>NW_019465406.1:0-410 GCF_002814215.2 Seriola lalandi dorsalis
TTTTTAATAAAAACCAAAACAGAGGCTGCTTCTCAATGAAAACAATAGCCACTGTTGAAGGCTCATCTGCTGCTCCAGCTCCACATATGTGCTAACTTTGCAAAAAAAAACCTCTACCCATGTCTGCACACACACACACACACACACACACACACAGTGTTGAGAATGGTACTGTCATGGTGGTATCACTGGAGCAATGGGAGCTTCAGCGTGCTGGCGAGGGACAGACGGTGTGAAGCCAGTACGAAGGTCCTCATGACGACAGTGACAAAGGGATGAGATGACAGACAGAGGCGAGCGGAGGAGACAGATGGAGGGAGAGAAGTGGACGGAGGGAGGAGCGATGCGGACCAGCTTTCCTCTCATCAATACTTTATAACTTTATAATCTTCAGGAAGTTTAAGCGGCAG
>NW_019465407.1:0-441 GCF_002814215.2 Seriola lalandi dorsalis
TATTTTACTCATTAATGGTGCTGTGTTTTAGGAACATAAGACCTTGATAAACACAGTTCAGGCACCAGATCAAGGTTTGTTTTCACAAGAGGTTTAAAGAATTTCAAAAACTGGGCTTCAGTTCTTCAGCTTCTGTGGCAAAAACACTTTTATTATTATTTATTATGTTTCATTCAAGAACCTTTTTAAAAAAAAAAAAGAATTTAAGAAAATGTTTATGGAGAAAATGACAGAGTGAGTGACGTGTTATTTAGAGGCCGTCGTGTCAGAGACGAGCCCACAGCGCGTTATGACATCATAGTTAGGTTTCGTTGCTAGGTGACACCTAGTGGTCGTAGTGGTGATGACAGGAGCGAGGGGGAAAGTGTCGGTGGTATAAAGGGACAGAGTCCACGTCAGGAGGAGGAGGCGGATGTGACACAGGAGAGCCGTGTGTTCGAT
>NW_019465408.1:0-395 GCF_002814215.2 Seriola lalandi dorsalis
CAGCACCTTCCCGAAGCTGCCTGGAGGGTCTCAGAGCCTTTTTGTCACTGACTGACTGACTGACTGACTGACTGACTGACTCACTGACTGACTGACTCACTGACTGACTGACTGACTGACTCACTGACTCACTGACTGACTCACTGACTGACTGACTGACTGACTGACTCACTGACTGACTGACTGACTGACTGACTGACTCACTGACTCACTGACTGACTGACTCACTGACTCACTGACTGACTGACTGACTGACTCACTGACTGACTGACTGACAGACTCACTGACTCACTGACTGACTGACTGACTGACTCACTGACTCACTGACTGACTGACTGACTGACTCACTGACTGACTGACTGACTGACTCACTGACTGACTGACTGACTGACTGA
>NW_019465409.1:0-612 GCF_002814215.2 Seriola lalandi dorsalis
AACAACACAACAACAACACAACGACAACAATAACAACAACACAACAACAACACAACGACAACGACAACAACACCATTACCTGTCTGCCTCGTCCAAGATCAGCCAGCGAACGGCGCTGAAGGCGATGCTCAGGGTGTGTTTGATATGATCTACCAGACGTCCAGGGGTGGACACCAGGATGTTGATTCCTTTACGGAGCCTGAGGACAGTGGGACAGAGGGACAGAGGGTCAGAGGTTCAGAGGTTCAGAGGATCAGAGGGACAGAGGGACAGAGGGACAGAGGGACAGAGGATCAGAGGGACAGAGGGACAGAGGGACAGAGGGACAGAGGGTCAGAGGGTTAGAGGGACAGAGGGACAGAGGGACAGAGGGTCAGAGGGACAGAGGGTCAGAGGGACAGAGGGTCAGAGGGACAGAGGGACAGAGGGACAGGACGACTCAAGGACCTGGAACATCAGAGATGGGACAGAGGGACAGAGGGTCAGAGGGTTAGAGGGACAGAGGGACAGAGGGACAGAGGGTCAGAGGGACAGAGGGTCAGAGGGACAGAGGGTCAGAGGGACAGAGGGACAGAGGGACAGGACGACTCAAGGACCTGGAACATCAGAGAT
>NW_019465410.1:0-617 GCF_002814215.2 Seriola lalandi dorsalis
TAAAAATGCCAAAAAACGTCATAGTATAGTATGGCATAAAATGTCAAAAATACATTATAGTATATCTTTTTTTAAAAGTATTTTTATGCCTTTATTGGACAGTATAGGGGAGAGAGACAGGAAACGTGGAGGCAGAAAGAAAGGGATTGACATGCAGCGAAAGGCCGTCCGATGAGGGATTCGAACAGGGGGTGGCTGCAGCGAGGATTGTAGCCTCTACACATGGGGCGCCTACTTAGACCACTATGCCACAGGCTATATGATAGTATATTAAGCCATAAATAATTATAAAAACGTAATAGTATGGTAGGGAATGAAAGAACATAGTATAATAAGGCATAAAAATGCCAAAAAAACGTCATAGTCCAGTATGGCATAAAACTGTCAAAAAACGTCATAGTATAGTATGGCATGAAATGTCAAAAATACATCTTAGTATATTAAGGCATAAATAGTCATAAAAACGTCATAGTATGGTAAGGAATGAAACGACATAGTATAATAAGGCATGAAAATGCCAAAAAACGTCATAGTATAGTATGTTATAAAAATGCCTAAAAACGACATAGTATAGTATGGCATAAAATGTCAAAAATACATCTTAGTATATTAAGGCA
>NW_019465411.1:0-327 GCF_002814215.2 Seriola lalandi dorsalis
CACAAAAGGACGTCGGGCAGGTAGAGCAGGCAGCCCAGGGCAGAACTGCAAGACTGGTAAACTGCAATAGACTCCAGAGGATAAACCTCTCCAGAACTGGAGCACCTGCTCCTCCTGGTGGGTTAAATAGAGATTTCCTTTCTTTTAAAGTGCAGTAACTGTCCCAGTCTGATCTAATTTTTCTATCTAAAAAACTTAACCTCAAAACTGAACTAAAACTTAACCCCTTAAAGACCAGAGACCAGACCTGAGGTTAGTCATTTTTATTCAGCAGAAATCATATGATTACATTAAGTCCAGCAGTGCAAGTCACAGAGTTATATCTCA
>NW_019465413.1:0-346 GCF_002814215.2 Seriola lalandi dorsalis
TGCTGGGAAGTGCAATTTAAAAAAAAAAAAAAAAAATCTAAATTGTTTGTATTGTATTGCTGTACTGTATTTATTTGAATTTTATGTGAATACGCATACTTCTTGTATATTTCCGCCAGCCAGGGAGCCAGCCATAACATAAGCAAGACATGGAGGCTTAGACAGGAGGCGCCAGCAGCCTTTAGGGGAAGAGTCTGCATCAAACACCTAAGTCCATTTGGACTCCCTGAGTCCTGCTAGAGAGCTAAGGTTCAGGACCTTTACACAGCTGTGATACAGCTGCTTCTTTCCACAGGAGATGAATTTTCCCAAAGATGGAGTCTTCAGGGAGAGAAGCAGGCCACTG
>NW_019465414.1:0-443 GCF_002814215.2 Seriola lalandi dorsalis
TCTATATTAATACTGTGAAAGTATCAAAGCCTCAGTCCACAGAGAAATGCACACAGCCTGTATTCAGAAACTGAGCCTTAAAACCAGCCGTCACGACTTCTGGAACTTTGTGATGTCACAACAAAGCAGTCACCAAGCCCCGCCCACCTGGACCCACCATCCAACCTTGCAGGATTTGGTTTCTCTGAGAGTTTACCTGAAATCTGAAAACAATCTGAAAACAGTCAGCCAATCAGAAGAGAGGCTCAGAGCCTCCTCTCTTCTGATTGGCTCACTGACTTGTTATTCCTAGAGCTCAAGAGATAAGCCTTAGAGACATTGAAATTGAGATGGTTTTTGGTTAAAACCACAAATATATCTTCTTATGGATCAACACTTCAATAAAACACAGAAGAAGAGGGAAACAAGGAGCTTTAAAAGGAACCCTGACTATTAAGACTTGT
>NW_019465415.1:0-349 GCF_002814215.2 Seriola lalandi dorsalis
TGTGTCAGAGGCCTTGGGGAACATGCACTCCTCCTCAAGGATGGAGAAGATTCCCATGGGCTTGATGAAAGTGTAAAGAGATATGTCATGAAGTGGCAGTGTCCTTGAATATCCAGAACAATAACTTTCAATAGAATCACAAAATTAAAGTGTACCTTTTCAATCAGCTCAATGCAGGCAGCCAAGTCCATACCGAAGTCAATGAACTCCCAGATAATACCCTCCTTCTTGTACTCCTCTTGCTCCAGGACAAACATATGGTGGTTGAAGAACTGTTGCAGTTTCTCATTGGTGAAGTTGATGCACAGCTGCTCCATGCTGTTGTACTGTGAGGGGACAAATAGTCAGC
>NW_019465416.1:0-432 GCF_002814215.2 Seriola lalandi dorsalis
TAATTAGAATATCAGCACCTCTTCTACCACCGCTGCATCCTAACTCACTATTCATTCATGGTGTCGGATTGAACACGTCCAAACGGATGTAAGACCAAGAGTTACCCAGCAGATGGCAGCATTATATCTGCAGCAAGTGGGTTCCCTTCTCACTCTCTCTCATAATTATCATTAACATTATTTGTATATTTTGTATTCTGTAAAAAACAACAACATTAAATTAGATTTGATTAATTAAAAGCACATTAATTTTAATTTTAACAGTTAGAAAATTGAAACTAATTTAAACAAATTGTAACTGGTGAACAACATACACAGGTACACAGACTCATGATTTCCTGTAACTGCAGAGGGGAGGAGTCATTAAAACTGCAGGTGTTCAGTAGGTTCAGATGCCATTTTAACTGGACAAAGCAGGAGGAGAGAAACTGA
>NW_019465417.1:0-458 GCF_002814215.2 Seriola lalandi dorsalis
GCTCTATGTTAGACAGCTCTACTGCCACACTGACAGATACACACAAGTGCACAAGTGCAGTTGCTGCCTAAACTTTCACACAACTGACTGTGATTGGCTAATTAGCTCAGGGCATTATTTACTGCTGTCCATGTTGTTCTGTTCTAGCAGGAGAAATCACAGTAGCTTTATTACAGATCAACTACTGTTAGGGCATGTACATGTGACAAATGTAGGTTCAAAACATCATTATGAGGTCACTTTGGCCAGTCCTCAAAGTTTGTGAGATGAGTTACAATATATATATAACCTGAATGAAACTCAAAGAAAAATCAAAAGAAACACAAAGAAAAATCTTCTGTAGAGGTTGAAACATTTGCGCTTGATTAGCACCAAGCAGCAAGCACATTCGAAAAAGGAGTTTTTCTAGTTCTTTGTAATGCACACACTGACAAAATGTAATTAGAAACCACCAAAAT
>NW_019465418.1:0-469 GCF_002814215.2 Seriola lalandi dorsalis
GAAGAGAGCGAGAAGGGGTCTAGAAGACTGGTTTTGTTTGTGACACCTTAGGGGGTCACATGTCACACGCTGGCCCACACTGGCTGGCCAGTGGGGTCCATGGGGGGGAAGGGTCATCCCCAGGTGTGAACCGTGAGGAACTGTGGGGTGTGAATTCCTTTGTCCAGTGGAGCAAAGAAACATTTGGTCTATTGAATGACTGAGTCCCAACACCCCGTTAGAACAATGCATTTTAGTTTTCTCAAAGCATAAAAAATATTTATCTAACTTTCCACTGTATGGATAAATGTAAGTACAGATTAGCACTGGCCAGGTGCCAGGCGTGCGCACATATACTGTAGGTGAGTTATGAGCTATGAGGTATGAGCACATTCCCCATGCTCTCACTGTAAAAATATGTTTGCAAACCTGGCACGTGCTGGTTCAGATTTTAAAAATGTGTGAACTGGTCTCAATTGTATGAACCCTA
>NW_019465419.1:0-480 GCF_002814215.2 Seriola lalandi dorsalis
ATTTGCTGATCATTTTGGCTGTGTTACAGCTGAAGGTATGGATTTCTGCAAGAAAGTGTCTTTTTTGACATATTTTTAAAATCTAATGTCAGTTACTGTTACAGGTCTATTATACACTGGTAACACATTTTGTACCCTCTGGGGTTCCTCGCATCCAAAAAAAGACACACAAAGAAAATGCTATAAAATCATCATATATCAATATTTTTTCTTCTTTTTTTTGCATAAATCTCTTAAACCACTTCAGTTCTGCTCAAACCTACCAAATGTTTATTAGTTTTCAGGATTTTAACCCTTTAAGTGCCAGTTTGAAGACATGTTGCCGTGTTTTATTAAAAAAAACAACACAGAATATGAGATATTTCCCACATAATACATGATGGAGGGATGTGACATTGTTTTATAAAAGAGTCTTTTATATCAAGACATTTCTCAAAACCAGAATATGATCAGGGTGACTTTTGAACACTGGAAATAAAT
>NW_019465420.1:0-658 GCF_002814215.2 Seriola lalandi dorsalis
CTATACTATGTCGTTTTTATGACTTTTTATGCCTTATTGTAATATGACTTTTTATGCCTTACTATATTATGACGTTTTTATTACTTTTTATGCCTTACAATAATATAACTTTTTATGCCTTACTATACTATATCGTTTTTTTTACTTTTTATGCCATGCTATACTATGACTTTTTTTATGACTTTTTATGCCTTGCATTACTATGACTTTTTTTTGACTTTTTATGCCTTACTATACTATGACTTTTTTTATGGCTTACTATACTATGACTTTTTTTATGGCTTACTATACTATGACTTTTTTCATGACTTTTAATGCCTTACTATACTATGACTTTTTTTATGGCTTACTATACTATGACTTTTTTCATGACTTTTAATGCCTTACTATACTATGACGTTTTTATGACTTTTTACGCCTTACTATACTATGTCGTTTTTATGACTTATTACGCTTACTATACTATGTTGTTTTTATGACTTTTTATGCCATACTATACTATGACTATTTATGCCTTACTATACTATGTCGTTTTTATGACTTTTTATGCCTTATTGTAATATGACTTTTTATGCCTTACTATATTATGACGTTTTTATTACTTTTTATGCCTTACAATAATATAACTTTTTATGCCTTACTATACTATATCGTTTTT
>NW_019465421.1:0-424 GCF_002814215.2 Seriola lalandi dorsalis
GTTAAGGAAACAGGTTGAGGAATTTACAGCAGTGAAAGAGATTTTACAGCAATAAAATTCTGCTGTTTGGAGACTGTTGATTTGCTTCCATTAGCACTTATGATACTTGTTATCACTTTTGGGAAGCGGGTAACATTTAAGAAGCCGCTATCTCATCCTCCTGTTGTTTGGATGGGACTTCACCATGGTGAACTTTCCTGGTATCTAAGGTGTTTTGTGCAGCAGTTTAACTGACTTTAAGTGACTCCGTTCAGACTAAGATACGGAGAAAACCGGCCCCAGGTCCATAAACAACACTGGGTCGTGTCATTAACAATTAAACAATAATTTGATTGATAATTAATGTGACTTCGTGGAAGACACCACACGCTCTTTCACAGCATAATCAGACACAAGGAGGATCAGTAATGATACAGACCATCCA
>NW_019465422.1:0-412 GCF_002814215.2 Seriola lalandi dorsalis
AGTCAGGGACCACCGGGGGCGGCGCAGAGTCAGGGGCCACCGGGGGCGGCGCAGAGTCAGGGGCCACCGGGGGCGGCGCAGAGTCAGGGGCCACCGGAGGCGGCGCAGAGTCAGGGGCCACCGGAGGCGGAACAGAGTCAGGGACCACCGGAGGCGGCGCAGAGTCAGGGACCACTGGAGGTGGCGCCCTGGCAGGAGTCAAGGACACCAGGAGCCACATGGGCTGAGTCAGGGCAAGAATCAATGGGGGTGGTGCCCTGGCAGGAACCACGAGCGGGGGTGATGTCATGGCTGGAGCCAGGAGAGGTGGTGACCTCACATCAGGAGCCATGAGAAGCAGTGACGTCACATCAGGAACCAGGAGAGGTGGTGACGTCACACCAGTAGCCGTCATCGACGCCGCTGGAGAATA
>NW_019465423.1:0-484 GCF_002814215.2 Seriola lalandi dorsalis
ATGTCATAGTATAGTAAGGTATAAAAAATGTCATAGTTTAGTAAATCATACAAAATGTCATAATAAATCATAAAAAATGTCATAGTATAGTAAGTCATAAAAAATGTCATAGTTTAGTAATCCATAAAAAATGTCATAATAAATCATAAAAAATGCCATAGTATAGTAAGGCATAAAAAATGTCATAGTTTAGTAAATCATAAAAAATGTCATAATAAATCATAAAAAATGCCATAGTATAGTAAGGCATAAAATATGTCATAGTTTAGAAAATCATAAGAAATGTCATAGTATATAATAGGGCACAAAAAATTTCATAGTTTTGTAAATCATACAAAATGTCATAATAAATCATTAAAAATGTCATAGTATAGTAAGGCATAAAAAATGTCATAGTTTAGTAAACCATAAAAAATGTCATAATAAATCATAAAAAACGTCATAGTATAGTAAGGCATAAAAAAAATGTCATAGTATAGTAAGG
>NW_019465425.1:0-464 GCF_002814215.2 Seriola lalandi dorsalis
GCGTCTGCCTCTCAGCTGCAGGAGGGCGGTCCTCACCCTGCTGCCCAAGAAGGGAGATCCACAGAGGATCGAGAATTGGAGGCCGGTGTCGCTGCTGTGCAGCGACTATAAGCTCCTCTCTAAAGCTCTGTCCAACAGGCTGAGCAAGGTGATGGGACAGCTCATACATGCAGACCAGACCTATTGTGTCCCAGGGAGACTGATCAATGATAATATTACGCTGATCAGAGACTTTTTATATATATGCAAATTGTTTGGAATTAGAGCTGGAATCATCTCCATTGATCAAGAAAAAGCTTTTGATCGAGTGGAACATGAGTATTTATGGCTCACTTTGAGCGCTTTTGGTTTTAGCCCTGGCTTTATTAATAAAGTCAGGGTTTTATACGGTGATGTTCAAAGTATTTTAAAAATCAATGGAGGCTTGAGCGCCCCCTTCCAGGTCCAGAGAGGGGTCAGACAGG
>NW_019465426.1:0-434 GCF_002814215.2 Seriola lalandi dorsalis
GGGTTAGGGTTAGGGTTAGGGTTAGGGTTAGGGTTAGGGTTAGGGTTAGGGTTAGGGTTAGGGTTAGGGTTAGGGTTAGGGTTAGGGTTAGGGTTAGGGTTAGGTTAACAGAGTTTTGCCACCTATCGTACCCCCTACCATAGTCGTTAAGGTCTGTAGCTTCTGATAGGAAGGTCGTAGGGTTAGGGTTAGGGTTAGGGTTGGGGTTGGGGTTGGGGTTATGGGTTTGAGTTAAATTACTGTGCACTGGCCTACTGATCTGACAGGATGGGTGGTGGAATGGAGAGAGCAGTGGTCCTTCCCACCGGGGACCAGGGTTCGAATCCCAGGCAGAGCACCGGGCAGAAGAAGAGAGGGACCTGCTAAAACCAAACTTACCAAGAGGTACGGGCCCAGCAAATAAATGAACATAATAAAAAGATAAGGTAGCAGTT
>NW_019465427.1:0-556 GCF_002814215.2 Seriola lalandi dorsalis
CCAGTCCACCTTTACAGCCTGGTTAACTCTCCAGTCCACCTTTACAGCCTGGTTAACTCTCCAGTCCACCTTTACAGCCTGGTTAACTCTCCAGTCCACCTTTACAGCCTGGTTAACTCTCCAGTCCACCTTTACAGCCTGGTTAACTCTCCAGTCCACCTTTACAGCCTGGTTAACTCTCCAGTCCACCTTTACAGCCTGGTTGTGTCTCTACAAACTGTCTCTAACTCTCAGAGGAAAAGCTTCAGTAGACGAGTCGGAGCTGAATCAAACTACGAGCTGAAGTTTAGTGATGGAGACGCTGAAGTCACGTGACCCTGGTGTTGAAGACACGTGACCCCGGTGTTGAAGTCACGTGACCCTGGTGTTGAAGTCACGTGACCCCGGTGTTGAAGTCACGTGACCCTGGTGTTGAAGTCCCTGGTGTAGTTGGTTTATAACATTAGCTTGTTACTCCTGGTTGTGTTGAGGCTTCAAACATCTTACAGTGATGTTCGTTAGTGAAGATGATCCTGCTGAACTAAATCTGCCAGGATCAGAAACTCTTGTTTATTTT
>NW_019465428.1:0-392 GCF_002814215.2 Seriola lalandi dorsalis
ATATATATATCTATATATATCTATAGATATATCTATCTATATATATCTATAGATATATATAGATATATATATCTATAGATATATCTATCTATATATATATCTATAGATATATATAGATATATATACATCTATATATATATCTATATATATATAGATGTATATATAGATAGATATATATATCTATCTATATGTAGATATATATATCTATAGATATATATATCTATATATATATCTATAGATATATATATCTATAGATATATATAGATATATATATCTATAGATATATATATCTATATATATATCTATAGATATATATAGATATATATACATCTATATATATATCTATATATATATAGATGTATATATAGATAGATATATATATCTATCTATAT
>NW_019465429.1:0-477 GCF_002814215.2 Seriola lalandi dorsalis
GTTTTCTGATTTTACATTATCTTCTACCCTCCTGTCCGTCTGTCTATCTTTTGTCTGTCTGTCCTTCTGTAGGGCAGAAAACATCACAACAGCCTTTTTAATTTGTAAATCCCCTTCATGGGTTGCCAGGGGGAACCAGGCAAAGATGGGGGAGGAAAGAGACTCTCATTGATTAGAAAAGAGTTTGAGTTTCTAAATTAACCGAAGAGTGTGTGTGTGTGTGTGTGCATGCGTGTGTGCGCGCGCGCATATGTATGTGTGTATGCGCGCGTGTATGTGTGTGTGTGTTCTGTCTCACATGAATTTGGGCTGGTATCCCATGGCGACAGGACAGTAGTGAGATCATTGATATGCAGAGCAGCAGCTCTGTTGAGGGAAAATCCTCCTCACTGTTGGCCTCTTCTTAGAGAGGAGGAAGGATTCCTTTACACCATTTAAAACTGCAGAATAGACAAAGGCTTTAATGAGCTTCTCATA
>NW_019465430.1:0-396 GCF_002814215.2 Seriola lalandi dorsalis
AAAGTGGCTGCTGCTTCTGCATGAGCACAAGTTGAGTGGTATCCTCGCTGATGAAATGGTAAGGCAACCAGCTCAGGACCTGTAGGAAGAGGCAAGCCCAAACACAAATCAAAGAGCCTATCTGTAAACATGAGTGTTACTGTGTCAGACTCAAAGGGTTCTTTGTGTGGATATATTGCTATCCTGCAGGTGAATAAACAAAGTAGAGAGGAACAAAGAAACAGTAATAGCAGAAGCGAGTTACGTTTGTTGTTTTAGCCCCAAGACGGTGAGAGAAGTGAGAACCTTGATTTTTATAGTTGCTGTGGTGCTGTCTGTCAGGATTTTGCTGTTTACACTTGTGGTTTGTGATCTGAAACACAGATGTTCAAACATCTTTTTTTGTACCTCCACCTG
>NW_019465431.1:0-449 GCF_002814215.2 Seriola lalandi dorsalis
GAGGCTCCAGGTGAGTCTCACAGTAGGAGGTCAGACACACCAGGCAGGACTTCAGGGCCTTCAGTTTGGTTCCAGTGCAGACGTCACAGGGAACTTCTCCTGGTTTGGAAACTTGTTGCTCTGAGCTGCTGCTGCTGGTTTTCTGTTGAGCTTCATGTTTGAACTGAGCAACCATCTCAGAGAGCAAAGTGTTGATGTGAAGTTCAGGTCTTCTTTTAGAAACCTTTTTACACATGGGACACTGACATGGGACATTATTGTCCCAGTGTGTAGTGATGCAGTTCTTACAGAAGTTGTGTCCACATGGTGTACTGACTGGATCAGTGAACACATCCAGACAGATGGAGCACAGGAACTGATCTTCAGATAGTAGACAGTTGGCAGCAGACATGTCGACACACTGAGAACAAAAGTCAAAGTGTGAATTAAAATATTTTATTTACAGATTC
>NW_019465432.1:0-468 GCF_002814215.2 Seriola lalandi dorsalis
AGGTCAGTCCGACTGAAGTGTTCAAAGAAATATTTCACAGCGTAAAGTCATCAAGGGGTTTAGTTTTTATTTCAAGTTCTGGTCACAGAGTCTCCTCCTCTGATCCTCTGAAGTTAACCTGCGCCGGAGCTCAGGGTCGGTTACCATGGCGATAATACTGGTAGAATTAAACGCCATGTTTGGGTTCCGTATCTACTGTTGCTCTGTTATTGGACGCTTAATCTTTTACTAAATTCCCTGAATATTTCTGACTTTCTCAGACTTTCTCAGACTCCAGGACTTTGACCCACTTTGCAGAATTTTACTAGAAATCCAGAATCACTGAGAAACAAGAGAAAGCACAGAAATAGAAATAGTAGAAGTGCAGTTTACTATCAGTCGATTGATCCACACAGACCGTTGAGTCTTTAAATTAATCTCAAACTGATGGAAACAGACAATGAGTGACACTTTGTTTGCTGAACGTGA
>NW_019465433.1:0-458 GCF_002814215.2 Seriola lalandi dorsalis
TTTTATGCCATACTATACTATGACGTTTTTTGCCATTTATATGTCTTACCATACAATTATGTTTTCATGACATTTTATGCCTAATGGACAATCTTTTGTGATATATCATGGATTAGTATGCTAAAATATCCTTGATATCATGCTATACCATGAGCTTGTGATGTAGAAGTATTGTGGTACAATGGTCAGGACTACAGCCTAACACTGACAAGGTCATGGGTTCAATCCCTGTTTTGGGTCTTTACTGTCCTATGATGCTTTTTGGCTTTTTTATGCCTTACTATACTATGACGTTTTTTGAAATTTTATGCCATACTATACTATGACGTTTTTTGCCATTTTTATGCTCTACTATAATATGTATTTTTTTCGGCATTTGTTTGCCTTACTATACTGTGACGTTTTGTGCCTGAATATACTATGACGTTTTTTGCCATTTTTATGCCTTATTATATTAT
>NW_019465434.1:0-505 GCF_002814215.2 Seriola lalandi dorsalis
CGTTTCCATCTGTCAGACCAGCAAAAACATTTTCACACGAAAGTTGAATTTCACACTGAGCTGATTAAAAAAAATAAATGAAGTAGAAGGACAAACAGCTTCTCCCATAGAGATCCACTTTAAAACACAAGGACGTTACAGCAGGACGAGGGAGTTCACTGAAAATTAGTGGGTAATTGCAGCTGTTATTATTACTAGGGCTGGGGTGAAACGATTCCCACAATATGGCTCCAGGACGGATTAAAATCACTGACTACGGGGCGTCGTGTGGCGTAGTGGTCTAAGCAGGCGCCCCATGTGTAGAGGCTACAGTCCTCGCTGCAGCTGGCCCCGGTTCGAGTCCCGCATCGGACGGCCTTTACTGCATGTCATTCCCCCTCTCTGCCTCCTCATTTCCTGTCTCTCTCCACTATCCTGTCCAATAAAGGCGCAAAAGCCCAAAAACATATACTTAAAAAAAAAAAAAAATCACTGACTAGAACAGATCATGTTAAAATCGCTCCCC
>NW_019465435.1:0-450 GCF_002814215.2 Seriola lalandi dorsalis
CCATGACAACAGAAATCGTCTAATGTTAAGGAAGTACTTATTTTCACCCAAATCAACATCTTTTCCTAAATGTCACCAAGCTATGACTGTTATTAGTAAATGCCGCCTTCGGTACAGTCTGCGTGTTTATTATTGTAACCATGACAACCAAGGTCCGGTACAGCTGCCGCCATAGGGGCGCCATTACAGGAGACACAGGTGTTGGAAACATCACATGATCATTAAAATCAATCCTGCTGCAGAACAAACACTTGGTTTGTTTTTATGAATTTGAGTTTTGTTTTTTAAATCTTTTTATGAACCAAAGTGTCAGTCAGAGCGGAGAGGTCGAACCTGCTGAGGAACTAAAGGTCGGAGCCGCTCGTTCTCCTCGCCATCGGTCCGTAGAACTGGTCTGGATGTTGTAAAGACAATCAAAAAAATAACTGGCAAATTAAATGATCATAAAAT
>NW_019465437.1:0-487 GCF_002814215.2 Seriola lalandi dorsalis
CTTAAACAATTTTAGGTAAATTTTACATTAAACTAAATACATGTTTTAGTGAAAGAAATATTTACAGTCATATTCAGTGCATCCGGAAAGTATTCACACCCTTTCACTTTACCCACATTTTGTTATGTTACAGCCTTATTCCAAAATGGATTAAATTCCTTTTTTGTCTCATCAATCTACACACAATTCCCCATAATGACAAAGCGAAAAAGGTTTTTTAGAAATTTATTAAAAATAAAAAACGGAAATATCGTACGTACATAAGTATTCACACCCTTTACTCAGTACTTTGTTGAGGCACCCTTGGCAGCGATTACAGCCTCAAGTCTTCTTGCGTATGAAGCTACAAGCTTGGCACACCTGTATTTGGGGTATTTCTCCCATTCTTCTCTGCAGATCCTCTCAAGCTCTGTCAGGTTAGATGGGGAGCATCGCTGCACAGCTATTTTCAGGTCTTTCCAGAGATGTTCAATCGGGTTCAAGTCTG
>NW_019465438.1:0-401 GCF_002814215.2 Seriola lalandi dorsalis
TGAACTCTATAAATTCTCTATATAAATGATCAGGATATAAAACCAACAGGAAGTTTAGGAGCCAGTAAATAATCTTTTCCATCATAAATCCCCCTCCCTGAGTCCGTGCACGTAGTGCACGTCTGGTGTCTTTGTGTTGTATTTAGTTTAGTGCCTCATATGTCAGCATTAACTTGATTCAGGTATTTCTTGTCTGTGATTAATGCAGGTAAGAAGCAGGTCGACAACATGCTGCAGCAACATTAAACTCCAGTAGAACCAGTCACTGTTTTACTGGCTTGAAGAGTTTCCATTGGTCACATCAGGAAGTTCAAACAAACACGTTTCGTTACAGACAGGAAATCATCAACGAGTCAGAATCACTTTCTCATTTTAGCTTGAGAACAAACAAAAAGTGATTG
>NW_019465439.1:0-602 GCF_002814215.2 Seriola lalandi dorsalis
ACTATGACTTTTTTATGACTTTTCATGCCTTACTATACTATGACGATTTTATGACTTTTTATGCCTTACTATACTATGACGTTTTTATAACTTTTCATGCCTTACTATACTATGACGTTTTTATGCCTTACTATACTATGACGTTTTTATGACTTTTTATGCCTTGCTATACTATGACTTTTTTATGACTTTTCATGCCTTACTATACTATGACGATTTTATGACTTTTTATGCCTTACTATACTATGACGTTTTTATAACTTTTCATGCCTTACTATACTATGACGTTTTTATGACTTTTTATGCCTTACTGTACTATGACATTTTAGGCCTTGCTATACTATGACTTTTTTATGACTTTTTATGTCTTACTGTACTATGACGTTTTTATGACTTTTTAAGCCTTACTATACTATGACGTTTTCATGCCTTACTATACTATGACGTTTTTATGACGTTTTTATGCCTTACTATACTATGACGTTTTTATGACTTTTTAAGGTCTTACTTTACTATGTCTTTTTATGCCTTGCTATACTATGACGTTTTTATGAATTTTCATGCCTTACTATACTATGACGTTTTTATAACTTTTTATGCCT
>NW_019465440.1:0-460 GCF_002814215.2 Seriola lalandi dorsalis
ATAGACACAACAAACATATTGTTACCAATATGAACTCCATCCCTGACAACATGTGACAGACCAACATGTCTCCGTGTGTCTGTGTTCACCTGCTGCAGCTGAAACAAAACTGTGGCCGACGGCGACCTCTGCAATCGATCCCACGCCGGAATAAATGACAGTGATTTTCCTCCTCACATCTGCACTGTATTCATCCCTGCAGCAGTCGACGTGCCCCCCAGGCATGTAGCATAATGTGATCACACACACACACACACACACACACACACACACATTTACATACACACTCAGCCAAGAAATAATATCTTCCTGTCCTGAGGACGAGATATCGATCGTGGCGCCGAGTTTCAATTTACACATTCAGGGTCTGACAGCAGCCGTGTCGAACGCTTGGACGTCGTTAGCTGCTAAACGCTCATAACTTACAGCATAAGTGGCTCAACAGGAAATATAAAGAGGA
>NW_019465441.1:0-431 GCF_002814215.2 Seriola lalandi dorsalis
TGACCTTCTGTAATGTTGGATGGAAAACATGGAGCAGCCTGAGAAGACTGTACCGCTGATCTCTGATCAGGTTCAGCTCCCTGAACGAAAGCAGAACCAGCAGACTGACATCTTGGTTCTCCAAGCCCTCTGCCCAGTCCAGAGAGAACTTCTGCACCGAGAAGGTTTTTCCAACGCCAGCGACGCCGTTGGTCAGAACCACTCTGATGGGTCTCTGCTGGTCAGGTAAGGCTTTAGAGACGTCTTCTCTCTGCTGGTCAGGTGAGGCTTTAAAGATGTCGTGGCACCTGATTGGAGCGTCATGGAGGGTCTCCATCTTGGAAGTTGTCTCCAGCTGCCTCACCTCATGTTGGGTATTAACCTCTTCACTCTGTCCCTCTGTGATGTGGAGCTCAGTGTAGATCCTGTTGAGGAGGGTTCCACTTCCTGTT
>NW_019465442.1:0-421 GCF_002814215.2 Seriola lalandi dorsalis
TGTGTGTGTGTGTGTGTGTGTGTGTGTGTGTGTGTGTGTTTGTGCGTTTGCAGTTCCAACTCCTGCCAGTTCCCATGCACACCTGTTCCTCATCTGCCAATTAACTGCACACCCTGCAGCAGCTTTTAATCCTGGCTCATCTCTTCATTCTCTACCAGATCACTCAGTCACATTGGCCCTCATTTATCAAACGAACGTACTCGGATGTCAGGATGTCGATCTCCATCTCTGAAAAGTTTCGTTTTTTGCCAGTAACTCTTCTCTCCATGTTTGACCTTAGTGGGCGAGGCCTCCGAACCAGGAATATTTAAGGGCGTAACATGTTAATGACGATCGAATTCAGCCGCCGCATTTATCAAGACCCGATCATTCGTACGCTGGGATTGGTCAGATACGAATGTTTCATGAATCACACGTGTAT
>NW_019465443.1:0-390 GCF_002814215.2 Seriola lalandi dorsalis
GACTCCGGGTGCATTTACCGGGTTACCCTCTTCACCTGATGCCATTTGGACACCACCTAGGATTACTTGAGTTATATGCCAATAAGCTTTTTCCACATTCACCACCTGCAGCATTCAACAGTGAACAGCTGGTGTCTAGTTCCACAAGCAGCGTGGAAACCATGAGCTTAGCTTCCAACATATCCAATGGAGATAGGCAGGCTGTCACTGTGACTGTGACTTAAGTTTAAGGCATGAGCTTAGCTTGAGCTCACGTGTGACAGGTTAAGCAATGATAGATAAAACAGCAGAAGGGAGGAGCCCACAAAGTTGTTTCTACTGTCAGAGATACTGTCCACTATAATAACGAGGACTGTCGCAACACCCACGTCTGCCATATCGACGGACTCC
>NW_019465444.1:0-467 GCF_002814215.2 Seriola lalandi dorsalis
CAACTGTCCAGTGTTGCTGAGTCTGTGTCCACTGCAGCCTCAGGTTTCTGGTCTTGGTGACAGGAAGTGGAACATGACGTGGTCTTCTACTGTTGTAGGTTGGACGTGTTGTTCACTCTGAAGCTTCTCTGCTCAGCACAGTTGTAAAGAGTGGTTATCTGAGTGACCGCAGTCTTTTTGTCAGCTTCAACTAGACTGTCCATTCTCCTCTGACGTGTCTCAGTTTCCATCCACAGAGCTGCTGCTCATTGCTCACACACACACACACATTGTTTCCCATTTTCTAGTCTTTATTCTAAGCTAATATAAGTGGCTGCTGGCTCTTGCTACATATTTAATGCACATGATTGTAGGCTATCGACCTTCTTCTCTAACCTTTGGCAAAAAAGAGAAGACATTTTTGTCTCCAAAATCTTTCTTTAGGGACAGCCAACTCTTTTTTACATTAAAGCTGTAGCATGTAGAGG
>NW_019465445.1:0-446 GCF_002814215.2 Seriola lalandi dorsalis
GGCTTGAGCCTCACTTGACGTTTATCTGGTGAACACTGCCTGAGTTCTCGTCCACAATGTGGACGGTAGGACATACATCTTGTCCGTATGTGTCTGGCTCTTTCTACTGCCCGTCCACCTGCCAGTGCTGGTGATGCTTCAGTGCTCGGCCGCTGACCTGCTCCGGCTGCGCTGTCACCTGCCTGGACCTGCTCCTGGGGCACTCCACCTTCACCCGGACGTCGCCTTCCAGCCCCGCCGGAGATACATTCACCGAGGGTCCCGCAGGAATTTCTACTATAACAGCTCAACAACAATAAAGTCCAGCTCTCGACGCCCTCCACGCTCCACCAGCCGGGTTGTCGACCACAGTGTGTTGACCCACCTGGCCTCCTCGGCCAACACCACCACCAGCTGCGACAACACCTCACTCAACTTCGCTCTGCTAAACATCCGCTCACTGACAA
>NW_019465446.1:0-484 GCF_002814215.2 Seriola lalandi dorsalis
GTCAATAAGATAACACGTTGTGCAGCTTTGTTTGTTTGAACCCTTGAACTTTGTATCAGTTTGTTGGACCGTGAATTGAATCATCTTGAATGTAACGATGCATCTTTGTTACAATCAAAAACAAGTGTGTTTCTAATGAACACACTGTTGGAGAAATCAGGTTAATGCAGTGAGATGACTGTCACCTGGTTACTGCATGACAAACCTGATCTCATTATTTACAGTATTTACTGTTTATGTCCGTGTAGTTCTCTTCACTTTTACCTCTATGAAGCAGATTAGACGACAGGCCGTAGATCGGGATGCTATCATCTCTCTTCTCAAAGTATTTAGAATCCAGACCTGCGAAGTCTCCGCTGAGGACGAGGAGAAAACACAAAATCAATCATGTGTCTTTCAGTCATTTGAGATGCTCCAACAAATCGTAACGTTTCATCCCAAAATTAAAAAAATAACTGAAAAGTATTTTATTTTTTCCTTGTCG
>NW_019465447.1:0-757 GCF_002814215.2 Seriola lalandi dorsalis
GAATGATCACTCTCAGACTGAATGCATGTTAAATTAAAGGCTGCTTCACTGAACATGAACTCAGGTGAGTAACCATAGCACTTCTAATGCTCCCTGTTGAAGACTAAGGATATTTAAATTATGGCAGATATTGCTACCAATATAATAATAATATTAATAATAATAATATTTAAAAATTCTAAAAAAAGTTCTAAAATATGTACCACTGTGTCCTGAGGTTGTGCGGTGTATGGAACACAGGACATCACTCTCTTCCACACTGTGGCGCACCTCTGAGACCGTACAGTACATGGAATGTGGAAACATACTTCTGAAGGATGCCAGACGAACCCGAATTGGACAAAAGGAGGACACCCTGGACTTCAAACCCTGATATAAGGTTATCCACGATCATTTACTGCACGATTACGCCGGACGGCAGGTGAGCCAAAACACTTAAAGGTCCATGTTAGGAAATCTATACTGTACAATACGAGGATAAAATCCTGAATATACCGAGAAAGAAAATTATTTTGATATTCAGTAGAGGAACGACCGTTATTTTAATCCTCTCATAACCAAGATTACTAAGGGAAATGTGATATTACACTTGACTATGGTAAAATTAAACCTGTTTTTTAACACCAGATTGAACCCGGACAGGGTCTTGGCCTTTAAATTCCATAACACTAAATACTGGACTGAACCCGTGACTGGAAAAATGACTATAAAACCAATCAAAGTCTAATCAGGATCTGAATACTCTTTGAAAAAAAGA
>NW_019465448.1:0-460 GCF_002814215.2 Seriola lalandi dorsalis
TTATATTCAGATAAAAATTCATGTTTATCACTTACATCTGCAGCTTCTGTGTAAGTTTATAATCTGTATTTATTATTATATATGTCATTATTATTATACATGTAATTTCAGTCTCTTTCCAATAATCAGGAAATTGTAAAATTGATCTGAAACTCACTGAAGAAAACTGATCTCAGAGCTGTTTGTACCATAAAGATCTTTTTTCATCATTATGTGTATGAACATCTCTGATCCTTGTGTCATTTCTGATCAAACTCTTAAAGCTCCTCCAGTGTAAAGGTGTGTGTCCATGTGTAGTGTGATTATAGATCAGCTCTAGCTTCTATATTAATACTGTGAAAGTATCAAAGCCTCAGTCCACAGAGAAATGCACACAGCCTGTATTCAGAAACTGAGCCTTAAAACCAGCCGTCAGGACTTCTGGAACTTTGTGATGTCACAACAAAGCAGTCACCAAGCC
>NW_019465449.1:0-508 GCF_002814215.2 Seriola lalandi dorsalis
AAAAAGTCATAGTATACTAAGGCATAAAATGTCATAGTATATTAAGGCATAAAAAAGTCATCATATAGTAAGGCACAAAAAGTCATAAAGTCATTGAATATTAAGGCATAAAAAAGTCATAGTATATAAAGGCATGAAGAGCTCATAAAAAAGTCATTGTATAGTAAAGAATAAAAAGGCATAAAAAGTCTCACTACCATGTTGCAAAAAAGTCTTGCTATATTAATGTATAAAAAAGTCATAGTATAGTAATGTCTCACATTCTGTATAAATGCTGTTTGGACCCCACGATAGATTCATGCACAGAATCATAAAAAAACATAAAAAGGTCAAAATTTATTTAGGCATATAAAGTCATAAAAAAGTCATTGTATAATAAGGCATGAAAATACATTAAAAAAGAGTAATTGCTTACTAAGAGATGGAAAGTCATAGTATAGCAAGTCAAAAAAGTCAAAGTATAGGAAGGAATAAAAAGTCATAAAAAAGTCATAATATAGTAAGGCAT
>NW_019465450.1:0-482 GCF_002814215.2 Seriola lalandi dorsalis
GAGACCCATGTGAATTTGGAGATATGTGAAAGAATTTGAATTCAGACTGAATCCAGTGAGCAGGGGAGTGAAACGTGACCTTGAATTTCATGTCCCGTGGCATGGTGAATGCACCGAGCAGCGGTGTGAGCTCGGGGTGACTGTGGAGCGTGAAGGCACCTACGAAATGATTGGATCATTTCCAAATCTGCTGTCTGTCGTCTTGAGACTGTCGACAGCGCTAACGGCAGCTGACAGGAAGTCTTAGAGGCGCCTTCAGGCTGAAAGTTAATTATCTCGTTGTCGTCCTGACGGTTTCTCTTTCAACCTTTCAGACGACACAAAGACGCGCTTTTCAGTTGTGATGATCTCGGGTTCGCCGCGCCGTTCAGTAATCAGGATTGTGTCCATAGGATGCTCGGACAAACGACGGTGGTCTGTTGGCCACTGGATCATTGAGAGAGAGAAACCGATCCATCCGTGAAAACCCCGGTGAAATCATC
>NW_019465451.1:0-347 GCF_002814215.2 Seriola lalandi dorsalis
TGTTGTTTCATTCCTTACCATACTATGACGTTTTTATGACCTTTTATACATTAATATAACATGATGTTTTTTTTGACATTTTATGCCATACTATACTATGACGTTTTATGTCATTTTTATGCCCTACAATACAATTTATTTTGATGTTTTACCATATTATGATGTTTTCATGACCTTTTATGCCTTAATATACTGACGGTTTTGACATTTTTATGCCATACTATACTATGACGTTTTTTGTCATTTTTATGCCATACTTTACTATGTTGTTTCATTCCTTACCATACTATGACGTTTTTATGACCTTTTATACATTAATATAACATGATGTTTTTTTGACATTTTAT
>NW_019465452.1:0-516 GCF_002814215.2 Seriola lalandi dorsalis
ATGAAAAAGTCATAGTATAATGAGGCATAAAAAGTCAAGAAAAAGTCATAGTATAGTAAGGCATGAAAAGCCATAGTATAGTAAGGCATGAAAAGTCATAAAAAAGTCATAGTATAATAAGGCATAAAAAGTCATGAAAAAGTCATAGTATAGCAAGGCATAAAACATCATAGTATATTAAGGCATAAAAAGTCATGAAAAAGGTCATAGTATAGTAAGGCATGAAAAGTCTTGAAAAAGTCATAGTATAATAAGGCATAAAAAGTCATAGTATCGTAAGGCATGAAAAGTCATAGTATAGTAAGGCATAAAAAGTTATGAAAAAGTCATAGTATAATAAGGCATAAAAAGTCATAGTATCGTAAGGCATGAAAAGTCATAGTATAGTAAGGCATAAAAAGTTATGAAAAAGTCATAGTATAATAAGGCATAAAAAGTCATAGTATCGTAAGGCATGAAAAGTCATAGTATAGTAAGTCATAGTATAATAAGGCATAAAAAAGTCATAGTATAGTA
>NW_019465453.1:0-449 GCF_002814215.2 Seriola lalandi dorsalis
CTTAACTAAATTCATTGAGAGTGAGAAATATAGCAAAAAATAAAAAATGCGGCACTATCTTGACTTGATTTATTTAGGTGTCATGCTGTTAGAGATTTTAATAGAATTTCACTTGTCATTTATTTACACGTGAAACCATGAAATTTTAAAGGTCCATATAGTATGAAGGTGTGTAGTTATATTATAAAGCAGGTCTAGGTTCTATAATAACACTGTGAAAGTATCAAAGCCTCAGTCCACAGGGAAATGCACAAAGCCTGTATTCAGAAACTGAGCCTTAAAACCAGCTGTCAGGACTTCTGGAAATTTGTGATGTCACAACAAAGCAGTCACCACCAGCCATGCCCTAAGCCACGCCCACCTGGACCCACCATCCAACATTGCAGGATTTGAGTGTTTACCTGAAATTTGTTATATTTTTATTGGATCACTCAGTAAACAGTCAGCCA
>NW_019465454.1:0-479 GCF_002814215.2 Seriola lalandi dorsalis
GATGCCAGAAATCTGTTTAAAGCCGCCCTGCAGCGTAACCCACCTCTCCGTCGTTCATGCTAACTGCCGCTCTGCTCATAATCTGCTAATCATCCTTCTTCAGTGGAGAACATGGACTGAACAGACGGATCAATGATGGAGAAGTTGATTATGCTGCAGGGAGAAGTTTAAAGATGTTTCAATTTATTTATTTATATTTTTGCTCTGACTCTGGATGATCCACTGTAACTGATGTGACTCAGTCTGACTGCAGCTGCCGTCCTCCATGAGGCAGCAAACTCTCAATCCTTCGACCAACAAAATATTGATTTTACAGTGAGTCTTCCTTCAAACAAGCCAATCAGAGCTGATTAAAACCCACTGCACCGGTACACCATCTATATATTCACTAAACCTTTTAGTGCCTTTCATCAAGAACAACAGGAAGTTCAGTTTAAGGACGTCGTCTGTAGTTTGACTTTGACATTATTAAATATCAA
>NW_019465455.1:0-406 GCF_002814215.2 Seriola lalandi dorsalis
TGGATCTGAAGTTATCAGAGAAACAAGCTGAGGAAATGTGAGACAGCTCAGCTCCCAGCTGCTGGAGACGTCCTGTCCTGTGTCACTGAAGAGCGTCAGTGAATCTGAGTTTTAAAGTCAAACTGCTTCATGATGTTTCTACAGGTTTTAATCCCCTGGTGTGTTTGTTATGGAGAGGAGGACACTGTGTGGATGATTCAGCTGCTGGTAAAAACCTCAAAAAATTGCTCAGGCTTGTAACCCTCAGAAATCACTCTTTTGAGAACCAAAAGGAAATTCCACATTTTTTATAATTCATATTAGAATTGTTTCATAATTTGAGACAAGGAAATCATTCTAATTTGTAACCCTCAAAAATAACTTTACAGATCATTCTTTTGAAAACCAGGAGCGAATTAGACATATT
>NW_019465456.1:0-368 GCF_002814215.2 Seriola lalandi dorsalis
TATATATTACCGGGGTTTTCTCAAAGCTGCGGGACGAGTTACGCGCCGAAATTTGGCGGAAGAATAATAAACCCGAAACAGAAGATTAATAGATGCCTCGGGGCTCTGCCCCGAGCCACTCCTCTCAGCTATTCTAACTGTAGAGGAGTGCCTCGGAGCTGAGCACCCGTGGCACTAAATACAACTTATCCATTAGGAGTGTTTCAATTTGTTCCACTTACAGAAGGCTATGTATATACATATATACGTAACTCAATCACTGCTTGTGTTGTGCACGTCTGCAAATGGCACGGACCATGGAGTGGCTTATGTGCGCATGGGATGGGACACTGTAATGAGGCTTGAGCGCTTTTTATTTAATCTACTAC
>NW_019465457.1:0-462 GCF_002814215.2 Seriola lalandi dorsalis
CTTTGTCAGCTGGTGCAAGATCAACCAGCTTCAGCTTAATGCCAGCAAAACAAAGGAGATGATTGTGAACCCCTGGCGGAAGACATCCCACTTCACACCAGTGAACATCCAGGGACTGGACATCGAGGTGGTGGAGAACTACAAGTCCCTGGGGGTTCACCTGAACAACAAACTGGACTGGTCCACCAACACCCACGCTCTCTATAAGAAGGGTCAGAGTCGCCTTCACCTGCTGAGGAGACTGAGGTCCTTCAGCATGTGTGGGGCTCTCCTCAGGACCTTCTACGACTCTGTGGTGGCCTCAGCCATCTACTTCGCTGTGGTCTGCTGGAGAGGGGGCAGCACTGACAGGGATAGGCAGAGGCTCAACAAACTGATCCGGAAAGCGAGCTCTGTCCTGGGCTGCCCCCCTAGAATCCATTGAGGAAGTAGGTGACAGGAGGATGTTAGCTAAGCTGACAT
>NW_019465458.1:0-373 GCF_002814215.2 Seriola lalandi dorsalis
CTACAGATATATTTCTGCCCCCCCCCCCGGTTTCAGGTTGCTTCTCTGCACTAGAACATTTTGTGAATCTGTTTAAACACACTGCAGATAACGTGTGTATATTTTAAAAACATCTTTTTCACACACACACACACACACACACACACACACACACACATAGAGGGTGGAGGTTCAGAAGGAGAGGATTAGACAAATCTACATCCTACTCTGAAAACAGATGTAGCCCAGATGCTGAAACAAGCTTCCTCAGTGAATGTACTGCACATCATCTGAGGGTTGTCATCGACGTCAGCCATTGTTCTCATGTGAATTACATTAAGATGAAAACAAATCTTCTTTGAATATGTGCTGCGTTCGTCTGCGTATTGTGTAT
>NW_019465459.1:0-469 GCF_002814215.2 Seriola lalandi dorsalis
CACTGATGGAGGACCACTTACTATTGAGTCACTGCAGTGTACAGTGCATGGGTTTTGTCAATGTCTGACTTTAAGGGAACCCTCCATGTTATTCCTCCATTAATGTTTCAATCTTTATAAACAAATGATGAGAAAAACAAATCCAAAATTTTTATTATAGATTTCTTCTTTGCATAAATCAGTCACACGAAGTGTTTAATAGTTACTGGATCATAACTGAATGAAAACACACACACACACACACACACAGACACACACACACACACACAGACACACACACACACACAGACACAGACACACAGAATCAGATATAGGCAGCCTGATAGCCTCACTGTCACTCAGCCCACACAGATACCATTAACTGGACTGGCTGAGGAGCTGGAGGATGACAGTATGACATGATAAGCACAAGGTGAAGCATGAGGTCACAGGACTTCAGCAGATGAAAGATGATGTGTTTTTTTTTTTC
>NW_019465460.1:0-331 GCF_002814215.2 Seriola lalandi dorsalis
CCTCGCTGTGCTTAAAGAGACAGGCTCCAATTTACCAATTCATTTGCATTCAATAAAATGAAATAAAAGTACCATTTGTTTTTAAATGCTGGTATAGTACCGTTTTCAAAACTCTAGTATCGCGGTACTATACTGGTACCGGTATACCGTGCAACCCTAGTCTCTATATTAAACCAGATCAGGATCTTTAACTTGAACCAGGATCTGTGAGAGTCTGAACAGAACCGTAAACCAGTTTAATAATGATGGAGTCACCATTTGTCTGTAAATATTAAGTCAGTGTAATTTGGTTTTCATTAACAACATTAAATTAACAGCGTTTCCTCTTTAT
>NW_019465461.1:0-572 GCF_002814215.2 Seriola lalandi dorsalis
TTGTGCTAAAATTCAAAGTATCTCATCTGTATTTACAATACAGCTTGATTCTGCATCTCTACTTACAGCTCATTGGTCCATGTGAATGTTTACTGTTGCTATGGCAACAAGAGACTACTGATGTTAGCAGCTCTTAGCTAGCTTAGCTAAATCATCTGAACAATAATAACCCATAATATCACAATTCGGCATATTTAAACAAAATCAACCACAACTACCAACATTCACAGCCCTTCAACTCTGGGCTAATATGCTGTCACAAGTAGGACTATGCAGTTAATTAGGTCACATCATTCAATGTAAAAACGTTTTCTACTTTTTTTTGGACATGTCTCAAAAATGTAGCCTAGCCAGCCGCAGGCTAACGTTACTTACCGTGTATGTCTCCTCTCGCTCGTCTCCCGGCGCCGCAGCACCTGCTGGGCCGGTGACCCCGGCACCAAATAGGTCCGTCAATTTAGAACATTTAGCAGCCGCCACCTCCAGAGACTTCAGCTTTTTAAGTCGCAGTTTTTCAGCGCCACCCGGGCGTTTCTTCCGCTTCTCCGTCTTCAGCTCAGCAGCAGCCCGTC
>NW_019465462.1:0-401 GCF_002814215.2 Seriola lalandi dorsalis
TTATATAAACAGGTGAGTTATATAAACAGGTGTCATGAAGGAGGAAATTATCTCTAGAGACCAGAACAGTTTTCGTACCAGGCTGTAAACATGTTTATTTCTGCTGTAAAGTCTCTGGGGATTCTCACTCGGAATCGATTTCACAGCTTGCTGGTCGACACTGATTCCTCTCCAAAAATGTTAAAATATTGTAAAAAATACAACAACTTCTGGTTGAGTTTTGCTTCACAATGTACAATTTAAATCATTGATTTGAAGAACTAAAATTGTCGTACGTCGCCAGTACGGATCGAGGTTGGAAGGTTTTTACCTCAGCCGACTCCAAAACCTTCAACCGACAAACTGTAAAAACCTTGTAAAGAAATCAGAAAATATAGTTCAAAGGAGTGAAAAGTTGAGCA
>NW_019465463.1:0-386 GCF_002814215.2 Seriola lalandi dorsalis
GAAGTCTAGTGAAGCTACAGCTGCTGTATAGTTTTCATTAAGGAGCCACTTTGTGGCTTCATCTGATCTGGTGTCAGATTTGTTTCAGTCTGAAAACAGATGTTTCATGATACAAACGTTCAGTCAAAAACACTGATTATTAAACCTGAACAACCATCAACCCTCTGACACGATTCATAGGAGTGTCTCCTGAAATATCACCTCTACAGCACCAGGTGTCCCTGCCTTCGTCGCCATGGTTACTATTAAGGTCATGGCTTGTTTAGGTTCATGAAATGATGGTGGTTTGGGTTAAAATAAGTAATTCCTCAAATAGACAATCTTTGTTGTCATGGTTACAATAACGGCAACAAACATCATGGATAATAGAAACAACATGGGAATCG
>NW_019465464.1:0-459 GCF_002814215.2 Seriola lalandi dorsalis
GAGGAGTCGGAATATTCAAATGTCAGTAAGCTCCGTTATCTCACTCGGGAGTCGGCAGAGATTAGGGGATAGGTGAACGAGGGGCGCCGGGAGGTATCGCACTGCGTAAACTCCACGCGTGCAAACACACAAGCAAACACACAAATTTGCACATGTGCACTCGTGCGTACACCATCACAAAAATACACATGCAAATACTTTCGCACACACACACACACACACACGCACACACACAAACACACTCCAGAAAAGTCCACCTCAATCCCACAGAGACTTCTTTTTTCAAATGCACACACTTTTCTGCACATATATAAACACACACACACACACACACACATACACCTCGCCTCTGTTTTCACATTGTATGTTTTGTGCTTGCAGGAAGGTTGGTGAGTGAGGGCTATTAGCTCAGCCGAGTCTCTCCTGCTGTCTGTTCGGGCTCAGCTACAAAGACGGATC
>NW_019465465.1:0-348 GCF_002814215.2 Seriola lalandi dorsalis
ACGTTTGGCTGTGAGGCGACAGCGCTAACCACTGCTCCACCGTGCAGCCTAATAGTATAGTACGCCATAAAATGTCAAAACATGTCATAGTATAATAAGGCATAAAAATGTAAAAAAACGTCATATTATAATAAGGCATAAAAACGTCATAGTATAGTATGGCGTAAAATGTCAAAAAACGTCAAAGTATAATAAGGCATAAAAACACCACAGTATAGTAAGGCATAAAAATGTCAAAAAAAATGTCATAACTCGTCATATTATAATAAGGCATAAAAACGTCATAGTATAGTAAGGCGTAAAATGTCAAAAAACGTAATACTATAATAAGGCATAAAAACACCATAG
>NW_019465466.1:0-398 GCF_002814215.2 Seriola lalandi dorsalis
CAAGAAAGACTACTTCGACTGCTATCGTCATGTGCCACACCGACTGCTTTGAGAGCAAAGGTCGGCTTTACCAATGAATAGTATGGTGGTATAAACTAAATGAGCCTCAATGCATTGGCCGGGAATCGAACCCGGGCCTCCCGCGTGGCAGGCGAGAATTCTACCACTGAACCACCAATGCGTGCCTGCATTGGATTTTTACAACTGTAGTGAAATGCCAACTAAAAGGGCCATTAGTCTCTGGCTGTAATGTTTGTCTGACTGTGAAATAGCTTTGTAAAGTCCCTCAGTCAACACCTATCTGGTGTCAGATTGGGAGGCTGATGGTTTCCGACCATTTCTGTAAGTTTGTCTGTGCTGCTGTTTGTGGTATTGGTACATTGCAGTTGTGTAATTCT
>NW_019465467.1:0-455 GCF_002814215.2 Seriola lalandi dorsalis
ATCAGATAGACCTGAGTTACGTTCACATCACATGAACTGTGACACTGTGTTAAAAAGAAGCTCATCAGCTGTTTGATGCAAAAACCGACAGAAACTGACAACTGATGTATGTTTTGCACTAAAATGAATCTTCCTCTGTGGATGTTAAATGTACATGAACACTGACTCTGTACAGACTGAACTGTCACTGTCTCGATTGCACGAAAAGCACAAACTGTTCCTCTCCTCGCTCCGACTTCAGGTGTAAATCTCATTTTCTGTGTCTTCAGATTTTTTGCAAAATAAGAGTAATAATTTATTTTGAAAGGGGCTGATGAGAGGGAGGAAGTAGCATAAATACAAAGATGTCTGTGTGTTTATATTTAATGTTTCTGCATCATGATGGAAATCTGAGGTTTCTGTGATTCTCACATGAAAATCTGACATATTAAAGTTTCTGCAAAATGGACTGGTTC
>NW_019465468.1:0-591 GCF_002814215.2 Seriola lalandi dorsalis
GGCATGTCAGGTGGAAGGCCTATTACTCTATTCTGCTCAAAATCTGAATATGTGTTTCTTAGATATTTTTCTACTTCTAACTTTGTTGCCTTAAGCTGCCCTCCCTTTTCCTGGTTAAACAATCCTTTAGCAAACTTGAAAGGGTCCCTGTAAAACGCTGTCCTTACATACTCTTTATTCTTTCTCTTTTTCCTAAGATATTCAGCCCTTCTAAGTACTGCTAGTCTGCCTCTCAAGTCTTCTTGCAACACATTAATTCCTGTGTATTAAAACTGTGCTCTTTCAACCCTCTTTCTGTCTTGCACCCCAAATCTTTCTGCACCATAGGAGTAAATTATATCCCCCATCTTCTCTAGTCTATCGCTTGCATTTCCTCTTAGTCTACTTAGAATTGCTGACAAATCTCTATTGACTGACTCCCATTCTTTCTTGCTATTTGCCCTCGGCCATTTTACTCTAGTTTTCTGCTCCATATTTCTCTCCTTGACTGGCCTATTCACCTCAGTCTCAGCTGCATCCCCTCTTGTACTCTCCTCTTCCTCCTCTGTAGCTGTGTTATTGATATCCTTCGAACTGTGGTTTTCTACCTGT
>NW_019465469.1:0-488 GCF_002814215.2 Seriola lalandi dorsalis
TAAGTAAATGAAATTATTGAGAGCATAATTTTGAAGGAGCAAATGTATTACACAGAGAGGACAGATGGGTGGTGGTGTAGCAAGAGAAGGAGACACTGAGATTGCCAAACAGCGTCGCAGGATGACTGTGTCAGACCAGAGAGCCACAATACCAGAGATTGAGAGAGCACTTGGTCAGTCGCCAACATATCAATTTAGAAATTAGCTTTAGTGTGTGTGTGTGTGTGTGTGTGTGGGTAGAAGAGGGGTGGGGGATGGGGTATACGAAGTACAGGACCAGTTAGTGGTCCAGAATCAAATTATGTCTGAAGCTACATTATGTCTGAGCCTGAATACAGAGAGCCGCATTCTCAACCTGATACGGCACAGTCAGACCGTGGGAGACTGACCCGCTTCTCACTGACATCAGTGTGTACTTCAGGTTTTCCGTGTTTGTCCTGGTGACATCAGTGTTTGTCTGGCAAAAAATTATTTAGTCTGATAAAGTA
>NW_019465470.1:0-408 GCF_002814215.2 Seriola lalandi dorsalis
AGAGAGAGACAGAGAGACAGAGGGAGAGAGAGAGGGAGAGGGAGGGAGAGAGAGAGAGAGACAGAGAGAGAGAGGGAGAGACAGAGAGAGAGACAGAGAGAGAGAGGGAGAGGGAGGGAGAGAGAGAGAGACAGAGAGAGAGAGGGAGAATTTTGAATTTTTAAACCAACATTTATTAACTGTACATAAACAGATTACATTATATTAAACCTCCACAGACGTTACAATGAATTGAACACTAGCTGTCCATCAGCCACAGAGCAGAGCAGCTCCTCATGACCCCAGACCAGCTGGAACCTCTGCAGGTCCTGAGCTGCTCTGTAGAAGCTGAACTCTACCAGCAGTCTGGACTTCACCAGGTTCTTAAAAACAGGAAGCACATCAACATGTGACTCCTCCTTCACCTTC
>NW_019465471.1:0-379 GCF_002814215.2 Seriola lalandi dorsalis
TAATTATTTTCCATATAATAAATAGTAGGGGGATGAGGCTTTGGTGGTGATTAGAGTCTTGGATATATCAAAGATTAACAAAAAAATTGATTTGATTGCATTAGTATTTTTTATGTAGTGCGAGATGTTCCCTCTGGACACCTTCGTGGCCAAAAATGCCCCATTGACTTCCATTAAAACCACATTTTTTAATCTCACTGCCCTTACAGTATAAAACCATGCATTCCATTATGTCAGTGTTTCATTTTGAAGAAAAGTAGTGATATTTGACATTTTTACTGTATTGCACCATATTCAACCATTTTCCCATTGTAGGCCAATGCATGAAATTCTTGTATTTTTACCTGTTATATTATGGAGCCATGTGACTACCAGGGGG
>NW_019465471.1:1738-2070 GCF_002814215.2 Seriola lalandi dorsalis
GCAGCATCTAGGCATGAGATGAAAACCAGACTTGCCTGTTCTTCGTTGTAACTCAGTGTTAGGATGGGCAGGATCCTCAGTGTCCTCTCCACTTTCAGAGGAAGGATCAGCGGCACTAACAGAAGTGGAGGACTCCAGTGGTCATTCTGTGTCAGACTCCCCCTCGAAGCTTGTGTCTTCTTCATATACCCACTAACTGTTGTTTTTGTTTTTGAGTACTAAGGAAGGAGGCCATGTTTTTACTCAAGCACCTCTTCAAAGACACATGAAACACATCCCTCAAAAGACGCCCTTTTTTCACCCCTGAAATGATCAGTGCGTGCTTGCAGATT
>NW_019465472.1:0-421 GCF_002814215.2 Seriola lalandi dorsalis
CGAGCATAGCCGTTATAAGGGCAATCATTGACCCAATGGTCCATTGCTCCACAAATAAAGCATCCCTTGTTTTTCACTCCCCCTGCTCCTCCCTTATTGCCTGCCTTCCCTCCCTTTCTCTGTCCATTGTTTTGATTATACCCTCCCTGGTTTCCTGGACCCTGGAACGTCTGACCTGGTGTGAATACTGGCACTGGGATATGTGCAGGGTAGTAAGGGTATGGATTAGGGGAAGGGTTAGGAGGGGGAGATGGGGGTAGGGAAAGAGCTGGAGCAGGAACAACATCTGTAGAAGGCATTTGGAGCATTTGTTTGTGTTGCTTAGTGCTAGTTTTCTTATCTGTCGCCTGATCTCTAGCCTGTTGTAACTGCAGCTTTAAGAGCTGACCTTTGAGCTCCTCCATCTCACCCTCTCTCTTTT
>NW_019465473.1:0-434 GCF_002814215.2 Seriola lalandi dorsalis
GTCTTCAGCCTTTCCAACACCGCGTTTGGAAGCTGGATGAACTCATAAAAACGCTCTCGGACTTTATTCAGGCTGTCAATGTAACTTAGCACAAGCACCAGCTGACAATGAGTGGCAGTGTCTGTTGTTTCCTCTGCCTGAATAGCCAGATAATCTGCCCTTTTTATATCCTCCAGAATGCGGTCTCGAAGAACCGTCAGCATACAGTCCAAAAGTTCGTGTTGAACTGTCTTTGAGGAGCCTTTAAACACAGTGGCGGTCTTCAGGTGCTCCTCTAACACACCGTCCAGCGAGGCCACAAGGTCGACTAATCCCCGAAAAATGCCGGGGTTGTCGGACGATGCTGTCTCATCGTGGCCTCGCAATGCCAACTCAAAAGCTCCACAGAATTTCACACACTCAATGATCCTCGATCCAGCTCTTCATTGTGTTTT
>NW_019465474.1:0-359 GCF_002814215.2 Seriola lalandi dorsalis
GTTTAATGATCAACCTGCATTTATAGCACAGTTATATGACAGCAGAGCAAGTGTATCACTGCTAACTTCACCTGTCATTGTTTCTGTTATGAAATGAATTAGCGCTATTCTACACGTTTCAAGGTAACGACAGAGTCGGGAGGCAAGTGACATGTCACAGACAGTTTTGTTTTAGATTTCAGTCAAAGTTGAGGGTAGCAGTACGTCCACTGTCAGGGCAAAGGCACAACGTAGTATGACAGAGTTTGAAAAATAAAAAGAGGAAGGAAATTAGCTCTAGAGACCAAAACTGTTTTTTGTACCAGGCTGTAAACATGTTTATTTCTGCTGTAAAGTTGGACATTTTAACATGGGAGTCT
>NW_019465475.1:0-382 GCF_002814215.2 Seriola lalandi dorsalis
GATAAAGTTACAATATGAAAACTAATATTTTAACATTTAATTCTTAACAAACATATTGCAGAGCTGTACAGAATGTACAGAAACAAACACACATACAAGTTGCTTTAAATGTAGAAACAGCAGTGGATACACTCCACTACCCCGCAATTACACTTTATACTTTTATCATGTGATCATCTGTTTAGTTTTGTAACAGTCTATATCAGCAAATCTACAGATATATATTAAGAAATATATCAAGTATAAACACAAATTTCATACCCTCTAAATGTATAAATAATACACATCCTGGCATTACATGTCCACTGTCAAGGGTTTTGAGGTAAGTAGGACCCAAATGCAGCCAAAACTTGGGGAACGGTGCAGAAAGGTTTATTAACCA
>NW_019465476.1:0-457 GCF_002814215.2 Seriola lalandi dorsalis
TTTGGATCAAACATGATACAAAAGTAGTGGAAACGTCTGCAAGTGATACAGCCACCCACCTTTTGTATTTCTAGCATTTTACTATTGATATTTTCTAAAGGAATCCATCCCAAATGAGGAAGTTGTGAGGATGAAAGGATCAATCCCACAGGATCAATCCATGATATGATTTAAAGTGTGTTTGTTGTTTCCAGCTTTTCTGTTAGATCTCATTTGATTCATTGAGTTCCTTTGATACTTTTCTCTTCCTCTTCTTTTATTATTGTGCTTGTGTGTTTCTTCTTTGTCCTCACTGTGTGGAACAACAGGAAACCTGCTGAAATATCTCATCAAAATATCAATCAATATCATAGAAAAGTCAAGAAAAAGTGTGTGAGCTGGAGGTGAAATATGTGAACCTGGGCTGTGGTTTCCTGCTCTCTTCCTGTCACAAACACTGTTTGACATCTGTTCATCT
>NW_019465477.1:0-576 GCF_002814215.2 Seriola lalandi dorsalis
GTTGGAGTCACTCACCTATCATGTTTTTGTATATTTTCATGCCTTAAAATCACGTGAAATTTTTCATGTTTTTATGCCTTAGTATACTATGACGTTTCATGCCTTATTATGACATGACATCTTTTGCCATTTTTATGCCTTAGTATACTATGATGTTTCATGCCTTACAATGCTATGGCATTTTTGGATGTTTTTATGCCTTAAAATAGTCTGACATTTTGTGATGTTTTTATGCCTTAGTATACTATGACATTTTATCCCTTATTATGACATGATGTCTCTTGCCATTTTTATAGCTTAGTATACTACAACGTTTTTCAACATTTTTATGCCTTAATATAATATGAAGTTTTTTTGAAATTTTTAAGCCTTAGTATTATATGACGTTTTATGCCTTATTATGACATGACGTCTTTTGCCATTTTTATGCCTTAGTATACTACGACGTTTTATGCCTTACTATACTATGGCGTTTTTTCATATTTTTATGCTCTAAAATAGTTTGACATTTTTTTGACGTTTTTATGCCTTAGTATTCTATGACGTTTTATGCCTTATTATGACATGACGTCTTTT
>NW_019465478.1:0-400 GCF_002814215.2 Seriola lalandi dorsalis
TTTTTCATATGCAACATTCATTATAGGTGTCCTTGAAGCTTTTCTTTCTATTTGTTCCTGCTTTTCTTCTGTAGTCGTAGTAACACTGAGAAAAACATCCTTAACTGTGTCTGTTTTAGACTGAATGCCTTCAACTGTAACCTGTCCTTGATCTTTCAGGGAGTCTGCTTTCTTTGGAGATGTACTATCATATTTACCTTCTCCATGCCTTGGTGAATGGACAACCGCCTTTGCTGTAGTGTCTTCTCCTTCCTCCTTTTGGTGAGTAGCAGCTGTCATTTTTGCCATTTGTTGAGTTTGTGTCTGCTTCGTTGGTACTGTATCACCCACAAATGCAATTTTGTCCATTTTAAATTGACTTGTGACTTCTTTTACTACTTCTACACTTTCCTTGGCAGAA
>NW_019465479.1:0-478 GCF_002814215.2 Seriola lalandi dorsalis
CTCCTCCACTAGACTAGTTACTGGGAGCTGAAGTATGCCTTTCCCATACAGTGCCACTGTGCTTAAACATCTAAGAACACCTAGCCACTTCCTAATGTAAAAGCTAACTAATTTTTCCATTTTTTCTGCAGTGGATATTGGAATCTCATATACAGACAGTGGCCACATCAGCCTGGGAAATAACCCAAACTGCAGACACCATAGTTTCAACTTTCCTGGAAGCCCTGATTTATCTATTCTATCCAGTCCCTCTGCAACATCCTTCCGAAACTGCACTACCTGTTCTCCGTCATTCAAGTCTGCCTTGTACCACCTACCTAGACTCTTTACTGATTTTTCCCTAATTATTGGAATTTCCTCTTCATCTATTACAAACTTCCTATCACTTAACTTCCCTCTGCTTATTGAGATACTTCTAGACTTACTAGGCTTGATTTTCATACTAGCCCACTTTAAGTTTTTATTAAGTCTCTCAAGT
>NW_019465480.1:0-409 GCF_002814215.2 Seriola lalandi dorsalis
TCACGACTGAGGTCTGCGCCATGTCTTTTAAGGTAAAGCAGCTTTTCTTCCATGCATCGTGCATCACGCAGGCGGCCGCAGGCCTGGAGGTGCAAGGCGGAGACAGATCACACCTGCTTCCTGTCAGACTGTGGACGCCTTCACTCTCAGGCTTTATTCAACGACGCGCTGCATTTACCTGAGATCAAAGTGTCTGTTAACTGACTTCAGTGCAGTCTCACAGTCTAGCTCTGTGTGTGTGTGTGTGTGTGAGAGAGAGAGAGTGAGTATAATATGGTATCATATGGCCTGTAGTTCAAACATAAACCTGTGACTGCACGTGTGTATTGTGATCGATGCAGCAGCAACTTAATTCAGATCCCCTCAGCCTATTCTGTGTGTGTGTGTGTGTGTGTGTGTGTGTGTGTGT
>NW_019465481.1:0-496 GCF_002814215.2 Seriola lalandi dorsalis
TTCACATTTCCTGGATCTCTGTTTGTCATCGGATAATCTCTTAAACTTTTGTCTAATTTCTTTAGATTCTTTATTAAACCAATTGTGATTTTTGGGGCTTTTTAAATTCTTTAGTTTCAGTTGTGATTTCCTGTGTCTGCCTCACTGCGTGGCTGAAACACTGACTTTTAATGTGAAACTGCATTATTCAGTGTTTTCATTGGTTATAATCAGCTGGTCTGTTTGCTTTGCAGAGGAGGACACTAAGAGAATCCTAACAGAAATATATGATCAATATTTTATATTAACGATGGATCAAATGAATATAAGTATGTGTTCAAAGTGAACCAACAAAGTGTTATTACCAGAGTTTCCCTCTGTGCAGTCAGGAGCTTCTTGTGTCTTGGGTTTTTGGTCAGCAACTTTAATGTTGTGGTTCACAGACAGACAAAGTTAGTGACTAGCTGATGAAGAAAGTCAAACATGTTAGCAGCTAAAGAGACATATTTTCCTCAAG
>NW_019465482.1:0-484 GCF_002814215.2 Seriola lalandi dorsalis
TGCCTTACTATACGATGATGTTTTTTGACATTTTTATGGCTTACTATACTGTGACGTTTTTTGACAATTTTATGCCTTACTATACTATGACCTTTTTTGACGATTTTTTGCCTTACTATACTATGACGTTTTTTGACGTGTAATGCCTTACTATACTATGACCTTTTTTGACGATTTTTTGCCTTACTATACTATGACGTTTTTTGACGTGTAATGCCTTACTATACTATGTTTTTTGACGTTTTTGTGCCTTACTATACTATGACATTTTTTGGTGTGTTATGCCTTAATATACTAAGACGTTTTTTTGACATTTTTATGCCTTACAATACTATGACGATATTTTGCCTTACTATACGATGACGTTTTTTGACAATTTTATGCCTTACTATACGATGACGTTTTTTGACTTTTTTTTTGCCTTACTATACGATGACGTTTTTTGACATTTTTATGGCTACTACACTGTGATATTTTTTGACAT
>NW_019465483.1:0-461 GCF_002814215.2 Seriola lalandi dorsalis
TTTTTCCTTCCTGCTGAATCTATTGAAATCATTTAAAGTGGACCAGCAGCTCATTGTGTGCTCGTTAACCATCACATATGTTGAGATGTAGGGAAAATATCACCGCCTTACACTGAGAAATGAGCGTGGAATAAAACATCATGACACTTGTAAATAATAAAGAATTTAAAGTTCAAAGAATTCAAAGAATTTTGAGGTTATGAAACTGATCTTTCTGTGGGATCATCAGCTCGTGTTCGCTCCAGTTTCCAGCAAGACCAGCAGCTTAGGTGAACCGGACACTCAGATTCGCCAGCAGTCAGTAAAAATTCTTGTCTTATAGGTGTTAGCTCTGTGACATACAAGTGACCTGCCTGGTGTGTACACAGTCTCGGCTGCAGCCCCTCTATGGATTTCTGAAGAGAACTCAACACGACATGGTGTGCAAATCATGGCTGTCTCTAAAACTGTCAAACTGTTGT
>NW_019465484.1:0-498 GCF_002814215.2 Seriola lalandi dorsalis
TACTAAGCCTGTGAGGCAGAGTTCAGGGCGCCGCCGCCTCCACGGACAAACACGGACCTGGAGGTGAAGAACAAACTCAGCTACAGCCTCCTTTATTCCTGAAAACCACAACTGGGATCTTTGTTGAAAGAAGAGGATCAGCGTCCGTCAGGCGTCCACAGTCTGAGGGACGCCATCAGCTGATCACATCACATGACCTTTATCAACAGATGATGTTTGTGAGCGAAGTAACGACCTTTTCTAACACCAGCGTCACACCAGACCTCCTGCTCTTCCTCCTCCTCCTCCTCTTCCTCCTGCTCCTCCTCCTCCTGCTCTTCCTCCTCCTCCTCCTCCTCCTCCTCGTCTTCCTGTTCTTCTTCACCTTATCCTTTTCTCCTTTTCTCCCACTCCTCCTTTTTTCCCCTTCCTCCACCTTTTTGTCCTCTTTTAGCTCTTCCTCCTCCTTTCTCCTTTCTCACTTGTCATCACCCCCCCCCCCCCCCCCCCCCCCCCCTT
>NW_019465485.1:0-505 GCF_002814215.2 Seriola lalandi dorsalis
AAATATATATTTTTTACACACCAGAAACCATGAAATTGTTGGAAATTATTTTTAAATGTACAAAAATCAATTTTTATTTTAATCTTTCATCAAAGGTAAGTATAAATTTAAAATTAGGATTAATAATTATAAGATGTAAAGGTTCCGGTTTGGTAAGTATATAAAATATAGTTACGGTTAGGGTTAGGAAAAAGGTAAGTATATAAATTATGGTTAAGGTTAGGGTTAGGAAAAGGTAAGTAGAATCCGGTTAAGGTTAGGGTTAGGGTTAGGGTTAGGGTTAGGGTTAGGGTTAGGGTTAGGTTAACAGAGTTTTGCCACCTATCGTACCCCCTACCATAGTCGTTAAGGTCTGTAGCTTCTGATAGGAAGGTCGTAGAGACCTGAAACCAAGTTTCGCCCCCACTAATTCGGCCGCGCCCTTTCCAACGGTACCAGCCACTCGCCTGTGGGACCTTCGGTTCCCGAGATGCATTGCGTAAAAATTTTAAATTGTCTGTATCTC
>NW_019465487.1:0-461 GCF_002814215.2 Seriola lalandi dorsalis
AGATGATGACCAGCAGGTTCAGAACCACAGTGAGCAGAGTGATGCAGGACAGCAGACTGTAAATCAGTGTGGCTTCCAAGTAAGAGTGCATCGTCTTCCTGCAGGAGTTGTTGAGCTGAGGAAAGCAGAGTTCATCTTCCTCCAGGGCCTCCATATTCAGAGAGAGGAGAAGCTGCTGAGCTCTGACAGCTCTCTCAGTAAAGCTCTTGGTCTAAAGCTGATTTATATCTTTCCTTCCTTCCCTCCCACATTAAAAATTCATCTAGGCTGAGTATGTCATACTAATAAAAAAGTTACCAGTTCTCTGAACTAGCAGTTGCAAAACATAACGTAATGGCTTTCATTTCAGGTCATCATATATTATGATAAATCACTTAAAATGATAATTCTAACTAGAAAATTCCAGGGAAATTTTGAGTGCCACGGGGGCTACTGCCGGGATGAGTACATGATTTATTTCC
>NW_019465488.1:0-390 GCF_002814215.2 Seriola lalandi dorsalis
ACTATACTATGACATTTTTATGATGTTTTTTGCCTTACTATACTATGACGTTTTTATGACATTTTATGCCTTACTATACTATGACGTTTTTATGACATTTTATACCTTACTATACTATGACGTTTTTATGACTTTTTATGACTTACTATACTATGTCGTTGTTATGACGTTTTTATGACATTTCATGCCTTACTATACCATTTCGTTTTTATGACATTTTATGTCTGGCTATACTATGTCGTTCTTATAACATTTTATGCCTTACTATACTATGATGTTTTTATGACTTTTTTTGCCTTACTATACTATGACGTTTTTTGACATTTTATGCCTTACTATACTATGACATTTTCATGACTTTTTATGACTTACTATACTATGACATTTTTA
>NW_019465490.1:0-475 GCF_002814215.2 Seriola lalandi dorsalis
ATCTGAATATATTAAATAAAAGTGTTATAAAGTCAATAGTGGTGCGTATGTTATTTGTAATTAAGTTTCCAACCCCACTTTAGTTGAAAGACGACATACAGAGACTTAACAGTTTAATTTGCATTTCTTCAGTTTATTATATTTTATGAGAAATGTAAGAAAATTGATCTGAATCTGAATCAGTAAATATTGTATTTAGATTGAGCTTCTACAGGTTTTAACCTGACTTTACACTTAAAGATTCAATGTTGACACAAATACTGCAAGTTGAAGTTTGAGATGATTTTAATCTGTTTTACACATATTTTTTACTTTGTCTTCCAAAACAAAAGGTTTACTTTACAGTGTTAAGCTTGTGTTAATATTTCATTGATTGACACTTAATTTTATTATTAGGAAAAAGTTTTTCTGCAGAAACTTTAGTGGCGTCACTTTATTGAAGGAGTTTGATCATAATAAATTAGGAAAAATCTGT
>NW_019465491.1:0-456 GCF_002814215.2 Seriola lalandi dorsalis
ACACACACACACACACACACACACACACACACACATGCTAAGTTCTATAAAAATTAAGGAGTGATTGAAAGAACTTGTTCTGGGAGTCTGAGCAAAGACTTAGGAGGACACAGTCTTGCAGTGAGTTTGTAGCCATGGTCCTGGCTACATTCAGAATACTGTGTCTAGCTATGTGTGTCTGTCTCTGTGTTGCCATTTTGTGTTCCTGTAGACATGTGTATGACCATACACGTCTACAGGAACACAACATGGCAACACAGATGTTTTTGGTCATGTAATCATCTGTCTGTGTTGTATCAATGTGCAGAATATGCATGTGTGCACAAACATTTGCACATATTATAAAACACATGTTTGTGCATGTGTACACCTTGATTGTGAACACACATCTTTATGCACTCCATTTTGTGTGTTTTTTTCTCCATGTTTGTGTTTTGAGTCAATGTGCACATGTCT
>NW_019465492.1:0-423 GCF_002814215.2 Seriola lalandi dorsalis
ATGGATGGATGGAGGGATGGATGGATGGAGGGATGGAGGGATGGATGGAGGGATGGATGGAGGGAGGGATGGAGGGATGGATGGAGGGATGGATGGATGGAGGGATGGATGGATGGATGGAGGGATGGATGGATGATGGATGGATGGATGGAGGGATGGATGGATGGATGATGGATGGATGGATGGAGGGATGGATGGAGGGATGGATGGAGGGATGGATGGATGATTGATGGATGATTGATGGATGGATGGATGGAGGGATGGATGGAGGGATGGATGGATGGATGGAGGGATGGATGGAGGGATGGATGGATGGATGGAGGGATGGATGGATGATTGATGGATGGATGGATGGATGGAGGGATGGAGGGATGGATGGATGGAGGGATGGATGGAGGGATGGATGGATGGAGGGATGGATGG
>NW_019465493.1:0-831 GCF_002814215.2 Seriola lalandi dorsalis
TGACGTTTTATGCCATTTTTATGCCTTACTATACTCTGACGTTTTATGCCATTTTTATTCCTTACTATACTATGATGTTTTATGCCTTACTATACTATGACGTTTTATGCCCTTTTTATGCCATACTATAGTATGATGTTTTTAAACCTTTTTATTACTCACTATACTATGACGTTTTATGCCTTACTATACTATGAGGTTTTTTCTAATTTTTATGCCTTACTATACTATGATTTATTTTCACCTTTTTATGCCTCACTATCCTTTGAACTTTTATGCCTTACTATACTATGACGTTTTATGCCTTACTATATTATGACATTTTTTCACCTTTTTATGCCTTACTATACTATGACGTTTTATGCCATTTGTATGCCTTACTATACTATGACGTTTTTTGACATTTTTATGCCTTACTATACTATGACGTTTTATGCCTTACTATACTATGATATTTTTTCACCTTTTTATGCCTTACTATACTATGACGTTTTATGTCTCACTATACTATGATGTTTTTTCATCTTTGTATGCCTTACTGTACTATGACGTTTTTTCACCTCTTTATGCCTTACTATACTATGACGTTTTATGCCATTTTTATGCCTAACTATACTATGACATTTTATGCCTTACTATACTATGACGTTTTTTCAAATTTTTATGCCTTACTATACTATGACGTTTTAATGCCATTTTTATGCCTTATTATACGATGACGTTTTATGTCTCACCATACTATGATGTTTTTTCACCTTTTTATGCCTTACTATACTATGACATTTTTATGCCTCACTATACTATGACGTTTTATGCCTTACTATACTATGA
>NW_019465494.1:0-466 GCF_002814215.2 Seriola lalandi dorsalis
AAAAAGCGTACTTATGGTCTTTGTATGTTGTCATTGCAGTATCTGGCCACCAGGGGCTACAACAAGACCCTGCTGATGGAGGAAGTACTGCAGCGTTACCTAGGAGATGAGTTGACAGAGAGGAAGAAAATCCATGAAGAGGAGATGAAGGAGTTGTCCAAGTCAGTTTTACACACACACACACACATATATTATATATATATATATATATATATATATTATAGTCTTTTCTAAAACTTCCACATACACACAAAACGCCACAGTCTCAACAACATCGTCACCATTTCTGTTGTAGCTTGAACCAGGAAGTGCCCATCTTCGTGTGCACCATGGCCTTCCCCACCATCCCCTGCCCACTGCACGTGTTTGAGCCACGCTACCGCCTCATGATCCGCCGCTCCATGGAGACCGGTACCAAGCAGTTCGGCATGTGTATAGCTGATGAGCTCAAAGGCTTCGCTGACTA
>NW_019465495.1:0-397 GCF_002814215.2 Seriola lalandi dorsalis
AAAACATCATAGTATAATATTGCATAAAAACGTCAAGTAACGTAATTGAACAGTAAGGTATAAAAATGTCATAAAACAATAAGGCACAAAATGTCAAAAAACATCATAGTATAGTATGGTATAAAAACGTCAATTAACGTTGTAATACAATAAGACGTCAAAAAACGTCATAGTACGATAAGGCATAAAACATCAAAAAACGTCATAGTACAATAAGGCATAAAATGTCAAAAAACATCATACTATAGTATGGCATAAAAACGTCAATTAACGTTGTAGTACAATAAGGCATAAAACATGATAGTATAGTAAGGCAAAGGATGCCAAAAAACGTCATAGTATAGTATGGCATAAAATGTAAAAAAACATTATAGTATAGTATGGCATAAAAACGTCA
>NW_019465496.1:0-465 GCF_002814215.2 Seriola lalandi dorsalis
CACACACACACACACACACACACACACACACACACACACACACACACACACACACACACACACAGTACTGTCCAAACTGTCACCTTAATGTTCAATTGTTGCTTTTACAGGCCTATTGCCCTTTACTCTTCACATTCTTCTTCTATACAGAGAGCTTCTGAAGTCAAACACAGCTAGTCTTTCTCTGCAGATCCTATTGTACTCTCTCCACGAACCACTCCTCTAATAGAAATGGCTTTCCCTGTCTCTGAACTGTGTGTGTGTGTGTGTGTGTGTGTGCTCCCATTCATGTGTATCAGAAAAGTGTGTGAATGCATCAACCAATAAGAAGAATCAAATGAATGTTGTAGCACCAGATTACATGTTTCCTTGCTCTTGTGCACAAATATCTTTTGTCCATCTTACATTGTTAAAGACAGGCTGTGGTGGTGTACTGCAATGACTGTCGCTGTCCTTCAACCCCTT
>NW_019465497.1:0-470 GCF_002814215.2 Seriola lalandi dorsalis
ATTTTCTTGATACGTGCCCTGAACAGTTGGGTGTAGTGACGTCAGACGTCACGTCCCCTCACGTACGCCTGTTAACTTAGACGTTTCAAGTTAAGTGACAGTGTTCACTTAGACATACTAAGCCCTGTGAAATCAAAACGATATTATTAGTTAAGAATACTTAATGTTTCAGTGTCGGGTGAACTAATTAGCCCACTTTGATTTAGTTGCCGGCAATAGTTATGAGTTTGTAGTACTGTTCGGGTTTACAGTGTGGATTACAGAGGTGAGCCGTGTAATTTCACATGTTAATGACACGCTCCACCAAACAGCTGCCATTAAAGTCATCAATCTGACGCCATGTCGCTCTGCATTTCAAATCCACTCTTCCGTTTGCACTTTGACTCCCTCTTCCAGACTTTCACCCTCATTTTTCTTAATTGGAAATGTTCTATGAATCTTCATTTTATACTTTTTCTTTCAGAGTACTT
>NW_019465498.1:0-464 GCF_002814215.2 Seriola lalandi dorsalis
TGATATGCTCTCACATACTTCCTGCAGCAGGAGCCTGTGTAACCTCAGTGATGAAAAATGCCATACAGTGAGGGAAAGTCTGTATTTCCAGGCCAACAGCATCACGATGGGCCGATAAGAGCAGTTCTAGTCCAGAGGTTCTCTGACGCTGCCTTCTGCTGCTGGAGTTTGTACAACGACAACACTGAATCCCTCGGCTCATTTCAGACCACACAGTCGTTTCACACTGTTCCACACATGGCTCCAAATTACTGTTATTTTTCTGACACCACGATCCTCATCATCAACTCGTCATGAAATATCTCACGACCATCAATCACTCATAAATTCATTATGACCGATGCACCAGTGAACATCACTGACTTATCTTTCTGTATATTCTCTCTTCTTACTGTGTTTGTTACGCACCGTGAAAACCTGATTGTGATTCCAATGAACATGTAAAATAACAGGTTGCAGCAGTG
>NW_019465499.1:0-413 GCF_002814215.2 Seriola lalandi dorsalis
AAGCAGGTGGATCAGTCAGTTCAAACCCACAAAATAATAAGAAATAAAGATTTAAATTCTACAGCAGATGCAACATTTCCATTTCTCTCAGAGTAAACATCATGTACAGTAGATGTGATGAAGAGCTGAGTCTGTCAGTAGCTTTAACCACCTTAAAGCTACTGACAGGGAAATAAAACAGGAAACTATTTAAAGCAGCTTCAAAACACATCAAATGCACTGAATTCTGGGGGAAATATCACTGTCCATATAATGTGAACTGAACTACATGTTTCAGCATCGTGAGAAATAAAGTAGATTATTTCTATTAAACCAAGACAGTGAAACAAATGAACACTGAGAAGCAGCTTAGACAAAGCCTCGCTGTATGGACAGGTGGGCTGTGTGTGTGTGTGTGTGTGTGTGTGTGTGTG
>NW_019465500.1:0-476 GCF_002814215.2 Seriola lalandi dorsalis
ATGGGCAGCAGAAAAGCAGAAAACCGACTCTTTCTATTTTTTCTCTAGCGTAAACTTCACCTGAGTCTAACGGTCGACTACCTAGCTAGAAGCATACTGTTAGGTTATATATTCTACTGTTTGCTAAATAAAAGTAAAAGTCCACTCCTCACTTACCCTTTTCCCTTTCTGGTGTGTGTTGCTGTTGAAGGTGTGTGTGTATGTGTGTGTGTGTGTGTGTGTGAGGAGCCCAGCCCTGCCGTTGCAGCAGTTCAGTCTGGCTCTGTGCGTCGGCCTTCTCCCCTTCCGTTGCTCAGCAGTAACGCTGCTCCCTGCAAGAGAGCGGCGAGCGGACCCACGTCCTGACAGAAGCGTCACAGCGGCGGGGATAACAACCAGGACTACCGGCCACAACTTTCACAATAAAATCAGAGCGAAAACATCATGCAGAAGAGCTCATGGTTGAAGTGACAGGCTTCGTTTCTAGGAAGTTGTGT
>NW_019465501.1:0-470 GCF_002814215.2 Seriola lalandi dorsalis
GTTTTTCAGGAAACACAAAAAACTCAACAAAAGAGTCACACTTTTGACATAGGCCATTATACAACCGGGGGTAGAATTGCATGTTCCCCTCAACTGAGGATTCAGGCGATTTTACCAGAGGTGGCCAGCATCATGAGGGGGTGATTTAGGCAAAAAAAACATTTTTGTCAAAACATGACTTAGGCCATTATTTTAGGAAGGTGACGATATGGAACCTTTAAGTGAAAAGTGTCATATAAAAAGTTCAATACTGATTTTAAAAAATAGGAATTTTTACCGAGGTAGTAGATATGCATATTCAAGCAGTTAAAACAGCAAATCTGTGTAAGTAGAGCTTTGTATCTCGTGTTAAGTAAACAAGTCTCTTTTGTGTATTCAAGTTTTTATTAGTACAAGGCAACAAACGACATCCATCTACATCCATCTACATACATACATACATACATATATATATATATATATATATAACT
>NW_019465502.1:0-2496 GCF_002814215.2 Seriola lalandi dorsalis
AGAGTAAGGCATAAAAAACAACATAGCACAAGGTCCAAGATTGGGCTTGAACCAACAACCTTTCCAACATTAAATGACAGAGTGACAGCACTATCCACTACACCACAGAGTAAGCAAAGGCATGAAGACGTCGTGGTATAATGGGGCATAAAAAACTAAAAATATAGAAAGGCATGAAAAATCATGAAAAACGACATGTATAGTAAGGCATAAAAAGTCATAGTTAAGTAAGGCATAAAACGTCATAGTATAGTAAGGCATAAAAAGTTATAAAAACATCATAGTATTGTTAGGCACAAAAAGTAATAAAAACGACATAGTACAGTAAGGCATAAAAAGTCAAAAAAACGTCATAGTATTGTAAGGCATAAAAATGCCAAAAAACGTCATAGTATAGTAAGTCTCATAATAAGTCAGTATAATAAGGAATAAAAAGTCATAAAAACGACATAGTACAGTAAGTCATAAAAATGTCATAGTATAGTAAGGCATGAAAAGTCATAGTATTGTAAGGCATAAAAATTCATAAGAACGTCATAGTATACTAAGGCATAAAAATTCATCAAAACGTCATAGTATAGTAAAGCATAAAAAGTCATAAAAACGCATAGTATAGAAAGGCAAAAAAAGCAAAACAACCTCATGGTATAGTAAGGCATGAAAATGACATTGTGAAGGGGTCCAGACTGGGCTTGAACCGACAACCTTTCCATCATTAGGTAACAGCATTATCCACTACACCACAGAATGAGCTAAGACATAAAGACGTCATAGTATATTGACGCATAGAGACAAAAGAAAATAAAAACACATACTGTAGAAATAAAGTATGGCATAAAAATGTCAAAAAAACGTCATAGTATAGTAAGGCATAATAAGTCAGTATAATAAGGAATAAAAAGTTATAAAAACATCATAGTATTGTTAGGCACAAAAAGTAATAAAAACGACATAGTACAGTAAGGCATAAAAAGTCAAAAAAACGTCATAGTATTGTAAGGCATAAAAATGCCAAAAAACGTCATAGTATAGTAAGTCTCATAATAAGTCAGTATAATAAGGAATAAAAAGTCATAAAAACGACATAGTACAGTAAGTCATAAAAACGTCATAGTATAGTAAGGCATAAAAAGTCATAAAAACGTCATAGTATTGTAAGGCATAAAAATGTCAAAAAACGTCATAGTATAGTAAGGCATTAAAAGTCATAGTATTGTAAGGCATAAAAATGTCAAAAAAAACGTCATAGAATAGTAAGGCATGAAATTGTCAAAAAACGTCGAAATATAGTATGGCATAAAAAGTCATAAAAACGCATAGTATAGTAAGGCATAAATAGCAAAAAAACCTCATAGTATAGTAGGGCATGAAAATGACATTGTAAAGGGTTCCGGAATGGGCTTGAACCAACAACCTTTCCATCATTAGGTAACAGCATTATCCACTACACCACAGAGTGAGCTAAGACATAAAGACGTCATAGTATATTGAGGCATAAAGACACAAGAAAAAAAAAATACATAATAAAGAAAGGCATAAAAAATCATGAAAATGACATAGTACAGAAAGGCAAAAAAAGTCAAAATCAATATTGTATTGTAAGGCATAAAAACTATATAATAGAGTAAGGCATAAAAAACAACATAGCACAAGGTCCAAGATTGGGCTTGAACCAACAACCTTTCCAACATTAAGTGACAGAGTGACAGTACTATCCACTACACCACAGAGTAAGCGAAGGCATGAAGACGTCATGGTATAATGAGGCATAAAAACTAAAAAAACAACATAATATAGAAAGGCATGAAAAATCATAAAAACGACATAGTATAGTAAAGCATGAAAAGTCATAGTATAGTAAGCCATAAAACGTCATAGTATAGTAAGGCATAAAAAGTAATAAAAATGACATAGTACAGTAAGGCATAAAAATGTCAAAAAACGTAATAGTATAGTAAGGCATAAAAAGTAATAAAAACGACATAGTACAGTAAGGCATAAAAATGTCAAAAAACGTCATAGTATAGTAAGGCATAAAAAGTCAAAAAAACGTCATAGTATTGCAAGGCATAAAAATGCCAAAAAACGTCATAGTATAGTAAGGCATGAAAAGTCATAGTATAGTGAGGCATAAAGATGTCAAAAAACATCGAAATATAGTATGGCATAAAAATGTCAAAAAACGTCATAGTATAGTAAGGCATGAAAAGTCATAGTATAGTAAGGCATAAAAATGTCGAAATGTAGTACGGCATGAAAATGTCAAAAAACGTCATAGTATAGTAAGGCATAATAAGTCAGTATAATAAGGAATAAAAAGTCATAAAAACGACATAGTACAGTAAGTCATAAAAAGTCATACTATAGTATGGCATAAAAAGTCATAAAAACGTAATAGTATTGTAAGGCATAAAAATGTCAAGAAACGTCATAGTATTGTAAGGCATAAAAATGTCAAAAAACGTCATAGTATAGTAAGGCATGAAAAGTCATAGT
>NW_019465503.1:0-388 GCF_002814215.2 Seriola lalandi dorsalis
TTTTTTTTTTTGAGAGGGAGGGGTCGTGGATCAGAAAACGAGTCAGTATCTGGTGTGAGCAACATCTGCCTCCTGCAGTGACACATCTTTGAACAGAGTTGATCAGGTCGTTGATTGTTGGACCGCTCCTCGTCAGTGGCTGTGTGAAGTTGCAGATCCAGAGAATCCCAGACGTGCTCAGTGCGTGACGTGTCTGGTGACATGTCTGGTGATGACACAGATCATACAAGAACTGGGATGTTTGAAGCTTCCAGGAATTGTGTGCATGATGCTGCAACATGGCGGCAGATGAATGGCACAACGATGGGCCTCAGGATCTTGTCACAGTAATATCTGTGTGTGTATCTGGGAATAAAAACAGTGTTGCGTTTATATTTTTGTTCAGTAT
>NW_019465504.1:0-1003 GCF_002814215.2 Seriola lalandi dorsalis
ACCTGATTCACATCATTTTCATAATCATGAAACCATCAGCGACACCTCATGCCCTGTGGGTGGAGGCACTGTCACCCTGCTTCTCACTCAGTTTTTGACTAATTTGTCACTGGTCTGTACTTCTACCCACAGGTGCTGTGGCTTAGTTGGTCAAAGCGCCTGTCTAGTAAACAGGAGATCCTGGGTTCAAATCCCAGCAGTGCCTGATTATCATTTAATTTTATTGACCCATTATTTGTCGTGTTTTCACGTCACCTTTTGGTATCTCATCAGCTCACTTGGAACCTTGGTATAGGTGATATCAGAGAAAGTACCAGGTACCATCAACTTTTGTCCAGTGGAAAATCAAAAAAGTCAAGTTGAGTTGAGCTGGTACCATGCAGTGGAAAAGGGATAATGGTGGTCCTGGTGGATGCCTTGACAAAAAAACCTTTCCGAAAGAAAAATAGAATAAAAGAAGACAAGATAACAGGCGCTGTGGCTTAGCTGGTTAAAGCACCTGTCTTGTAAACAGGAAATCCTGGGTTCAAATCCCAGCAGTGCCTGAGTAGCACAGAATTTCCTTGACCTGTTATTTGTGTTGTATATAAACCCCTGGAGGTCAGCAAAACAACATCCACAAGGGTGTTAAGTTGTTCTTTAAGTAACACCAATACCCCTTTTATAATGCATGGTAGAAGCTCAACTCTACTCAATGCTACTCAACTTTTTTGATTATCCATTGGCCAAAAGTTGTTGATAATACCTGGTACTTTCTTTGGTATCAAGGTGATGTGAAAACATAACAAATAACAGGTCAAAGAATCCCCTTTATTTCTGTGCTAATTAGGTACTGCTGGGATTTGAACACAGGATTTCCTGTTTACAAGACAGGTGCTTTAACCAGCTAAGCCACAGCACCTGTTTTTTGATCTGTTTTTTTTGCCGAAGACACCATTTAAAGGTAATTTTGTCAAGGCGTCCACCAGGACCACCATTACCATTTTTATAGTGCATGGTAGCA
>NW_019465505.1:0-449 GCF_002814215.2 Seriola lalandi dorsalis
GCAGTGGTCTGCTGGTCTGCTGTGGTCTGCTGGTCTGCAGTGGTCTGCTGTGGTCTGCTGGTCTGCAGTGGTGTGCAGTGGTCTGCAGTGGTCTGCAGTGGTCTGCTGTGGTCTGCTGGTCTGCTGTGGTCTGCTGGTCTGCTGTGGTGTGCAGTGGTGTGCAGTGGTCTGCTGGTCTGCTGTGGTCTGCAGTGGTGTGCAGTGGTCTGCTGTGGTCTGCAGTGGTCTGCTGTGGTCTGCAGTGGTCTGCTGTGGTCTGCTGGTCTGCTGTGGTCTGCAGTGGTCTGCTGTGGTCTGCAGTGGTCTGCTGGTCTGCAGTGGTCTGCTGTGGTCTGCAGTGGTCTGCTGGTCTGCAGTGGTGTCCAGTGGTCTGCTGTGGTCTGCTGTGGTCTGCTGGTCTGTGGTGGTCTGGTCACACTTCAGTCAGCAGCGGTCAGTATGTGTCTGCC
>NW_019465506.1:0-2963 GCF_002814215.2 Seriola lalandi dorsalis
AATATGAATATTACTTGACTCTTCAATACTCTCACAGAGGAGTTTGATGGATGATCAATATCAGTGTGAACTCTGAGCAGTTAGCTCCCAGACAACTTTAGCTTAGCTTAGCATGAGGGAGAAAACAGCAGAGCAGCATCTCTGTTGAAGGTGACCTCTAACAACTTCAGAGCTGGATGACATGTTGTTTTTTACACTGTGCACATGATCACACAGAGACTTGTTGACCTGTTATGTTAATACAGATGAGTTTTTACCCACAATACACTGCTTTCCCCGCTCTTCTGAAAGCTGATAGGTCAGTTAAGATGAACTCTGTGGATCCTCCTCAAACATGAAGAAATAGCCTGTGTTTTCCTGATGTGACGTCATGTGATGTCAAAGTGGTGAAAATATTTCCTTAATCTGCAGTTTATTCAGCTCTGAGCTTCCATTAAAATGAATCCAACAGCTCCTTTCATCCCCTTTCTGAGTTTCCCCTGACTAAGCCCCACCCCCCTAAGCAGCTGAATCTTCCGTCTTTTATCCAAACAAGATGGAAAAGTTATTTTTCTTGCTTCTTCTCTGTCTCGGTTCATCAGCAGGTAGGATCACGTTTTACATATTTATTTCACTCTTTCTCTCTCTACTTCTTTACTCTGCATTTTTCTCCTGCGTCACACTCCTGCATGATTTAGTTTAACTTTCACTTCAGCTTGATAATACAATCAACAAACAAGTTTTAACTGGATCCTACTGAATACATTATATTTATGATGATTGTAAAGTCTATTAATTCTCAAAACCTTGTTTGTCCCACAGTGAAACACTCCCTCAAGTATGTTCTCACTGCGTCTTCTGGAGTCACAAACTTCCCACTGGTTATGTCTGTTGCACTGGTCGATGATATTCAGATAGCTTACTGCGACAAAGAGTTGTTAGAGCTAAGGGACTGGTTTAAAAATTATTTAGATACCGACCCTCAGCATCTGGCGTGGCACAAAGCAGAGTGTCATGAGATTCTGCCGAACCTCTACAAAGCCAGGATCTCCAATTTGAAGCAGCGCCTCAACCAAAGTGATGGTACAGTGTGTTTTTATATTTTATTGTGAACTGTTATACATGTGTTTTAATACTTTATTTTCCACTACTCATTAATTCACTGATTATATTTTTCCTGAACATGAAATATTCAGAGTTAAACTGCAGGAGGAGACATGGTGAGAAACAATATGTTATTCAACAAAATTCAAAATACTTATTCAACAAAAGTAGCAACAGAAAATCACGCAAAAGGGGGGAAAATACTAGACTTACAATATTGCTAGAAAATAAAGAGCCAGGACTGCAAAAACTCACGGAAAGATCTGTTAGCAAAATGCTGCAATAGAAAAACACTAAGAGACACAGCAGAGCGGGGAAGATCTACTCGGAAGCGATGTCACGAGGCGCTTGGTCTGGAATGCAATAGTTCCGCACAGGAGCCAGAGCGTGAGTGGTTTTTAAGTAGGGACTTAATTGCCGATGGAAGGCAGGTGTGCTTCATGAGCCTCGCTCCCGAGTCGATCGGCCCCGCCTCTCTGCATCGACCTGCTGAGAGGGATTACACCAAAATCAAAATCACACAAAATCAGAACCATAACACAATAACGATGTAACGATGAGGAATTATTTAGCCGATCATAGCATCGGCTGTGTCAGACAGTGAAAATTACCGTAAATATAAATGTATTGGCTGTATTGGGACGGTTAGCAAAGGTAACCCTTTAATTTACGGCCCGTTAGTTATGTAGTAATGTCACGATATTACCAAGAAATAAGAGTTTAGAAAAGTCAGTAATATCAGTGCAATGGCAAGTTGCAGGACAATTCAACTATAAAACTAAAGTAAAGTAAGTAAAGTAAAATTACAGCAGAATAAAGAGGGTTGGTCTTTAATTATATGGAGTTTAATTGAAGATGAATAATTTTTGTAATGGAGTAGGTTACAGATGAATATACTATTAAAAATGTAATAAGTAGTGTAACTGTTTTAATTACTTCATCAAAGAAATGCCACTTGTTACATGTCATTACTTTTCAGAACCTCTGTTTCTGTTGAAATTTCACAACCTAATGACCTGTCCAAGATATTATTTAATGACAACACAATGCTGAATGCAGTGAATGTTAGATCTCACACCTATCACCTGTCTGTCCCGTGTTATATGCCATAGGAAGGTGTTACTGAAAGAAAAATATTCAATATAACCCCTTTATATACAATACATTCAGATGTAGCCCTATTTTGATTAGTAGGCTATAGGGTAGGACGATATAATGAATATGAACACAATGAATCGCGACTTGTTCCTTGTGGGATGTAGTGAATGACTACTATGAATATTAAGTACAAATTGTCACATCAGCGTTTTAAGACATGGCATGAAAGTTGCTTTGGCGGCTCGCTTCTCTCGCTCTCTCCCACGGGTGTCTCTCCCCCACCAGAAAGCTCTCCTGGGTTTGTGTGTGTCACATAGGTGATGTGTGTGTCTTTTTGAATCTGAAGTGGAGGGAAACTGGTGTTGATGAATTTGGTTGTGATTTCCACCTTTTGCCATTTTGAAATTGTTCCAATAGAAACCAGTAATGATTATTCAGTAAACAGGGATGTTTTAATGCAGACACATGAAGGTAACAGATCAGAAACAAAGAAGGAGGGGAACAAGTAGCTGTTGTCACATGATGATCATGACGACGGGAACAGGAAGTTAACATGAGACTCAACATAGACTCTGCTCCCTGACTCACTGGAGCCTTAGCTATGATTCACCTTCCTTCCAATGGAGGCAAGACACTGGAAGCAATAACAGAGAGAGTCAAACAATCACATTACTACGCAGCACCATAACACAACACACATTTATTAAAGATCATCTTTCCAGTGGAGAAATCATCTGTCCATCACTGTTAACTTCAGTCTCTGTGTCTGTCTCTGTCTCAGG
>NW_019465507.1:0-362 GCF_002814215.2 Seriola lalandi dorsalis
GATAGAACTCAGGAGGCGGGAGGAGGAGGAGGAGGAGGAGGAGGAGGAGGAGGAGGAAGAGGAGGAGAGAGATGGGTGTTTGGAACTCCACTTGATGAGTTGCATATGCAACGTTGGCACGTCAGTATCCGTACGGCCGTGTGCACGAGCCCCTGTCCGTTCGGTTTGCTCTCCTGCATTCCTGCATGCCACGGCACCCCAGGACATGGCCATATGCCACTGGCTTGGCCCGCTGATCAACACGGCTCCGGCCTCGCATGACAGCTCACGACGCACACACTCATACACAATGCTTCCGACAGATGGGTGAAAAGGTGGGCCACGTCATGTGTGAAGTGAACAGAGGGCAGGGGGGTGTTAGC
>NW_019465508.1:0-447 GCF_002814215.2 Seriola lalandi dorsalis
TTAATATAATATGATGTTTTTATGACATTTTATGCCTTACTATACTATAACGTTTTTATGACTTTTTATGCCTATGACGTTTTTATGGCTTTTTATTCCTTACGATACTATGGCGTTTTTATGACTTTTTATGCCTTACTATACTATGACGTTTTTATGACTGTTTATGCCTTACTATACTACGTCATTTTTATGACTTTTTATGCCTTATTATACTATGAGGTTTTTACGACTTTTTATGCCTTACTATAATATAACTTTTTATGCCTTACTATACTATTATGTTTTTATGACTTTTTATGCCTTACTATAATATGGCATTTTTATGACTTTTTATGCTTTACTATAATATGACGTTTTTATGACTTTTTATACCTTACTATACCATGACTTTTTAAAATACTATGAGGTTTTTATGACTTTTTATGCCTTACTATAGTATGACTT
>NW_019465509.1:0-414 GCF_002814215.2 Seriola lalandi dorsalis
CACTTTTAGCCACTTTTGAAAGCAAATGTAAGTTTGGAGCACGAGGATAAAATGAAAAAGATGTCTGGCCACAAAACAGCAGCGCCGTCTGCTCCCTGTTTGAACACTATAAATAATGATGTCAGATAAACTGTGCCCATCATTTTGAACAGACTCTGCACTATTACATGTAAAGTCATTAATAAAGGGTTGTAATCGTCATACCTGCAGTTGTAAATCTACAGTCTTTTTCTAAAAATGTGTTAGTTAGTAAGTTTTTATTTGTCTTATAACTTATTTATAAAGCATCAGTAAATGATTTACTTATAGTTTTGCTCTCTGTCATTTCATTCATGCAAATGATGTCATTGAAGCGTGTTATGTTGATGTGTACCTTGCCTTTAGTAGTAGTGAGATAAAATGCTTGTTTGTGAA
>NW_019465510.1:0-359 GCF_002814215.2 Seriola lalandi dorsalis
ATGTCACACATGATGAAACTTTGCAGACAGAAACTAGCACGTCAATAGAATTCAGATGAATGAATGAATGACGTGGAAGATACAGTGGAGATAAAATAAACTGGCAGCACTATTTATTATTGTAAATGCTGGAGATATTTTTCAGTGATACAGCTGAAACTGAAGTTACATCTGCACTTATTGTCACCATGGCAACAAACTGTTTACCTGAACATTGTCTTCCTCGAACAAGGCTGTTTGCTAATTTATCATCACTGTTGTTCAGTAGAGAGGCTTTAATGAGAGTGAACTGGGTAGGAGAATTAAATCACTTGTTCTCTGTAACAAATAGAGACACACAGTGTATGTTGTTTATCAAG
>NW_019465512.1:0-473 GCF_002814215.2 Seriola lalandi dorsalis
TTGAACAGTTTTTTCCCTACGCAGCAGTTTTGTTTTTTTTTCAATATTTTTTTTTTTTATTTCATCAGGTCTAATACATTGATATTCCCAGTTTACCCACATATATATCTCAACTATTCTCTGTTGCACACTCTAATTTTCACTTCCATTCACAAGCACAACGCTTTCCCTGTCCTGCAGTGAGAGGCAACTGCTGAACTCAACACATTCATGAAAAAATAAAAATATAAAATATATTATATCTATTTAAAATAAAATAAAAAAATTAAAATAAAATATCTTTGCATGTGTTCCTTAAGGTCCCTGGAATGTTCCGTTCTTGCTTTTTGCAACTTCCTTCTTGGTTTTAGCACATCAGACGTAGACTTCCCATACATTGACGCAACGTTCACAACATGGATAATCTCTTTTTTTTCTCCTCCTTTTTTGTAGCACGTGTAACCAATGCTTTCACATGATCACATACTTCCTTT
>NW_019465513.1:0-488 GCF_002814215.2 Seriola lalandi dorsalis
TGTTACAGCTCGACTGAATCAAGACTTTTGAGGCCGATAGCAATATTGATAATTATTGATCCTAAAGGAAAATGAGTGTTCATATAATTCACAAAAACAATGAGGAAAGTGGAGAGTTTACAAAATCTGATCATTTAACACGAGCGTCCTACCTACGACCGAACCACCGCCGTGCTGATGTTCAGAACATCGTCACGACCTCGAGCGTGACGCCGCGTTTATACAACAGTTCTATTTATTCCATCATTTATTTGTCTACGCAAACACAAATAGTTCCTCAACTGGACTGGTACTGGACTGTTGCTAAGCAACGCGTAAACATTTTCCAGAGCTGCGTTACGTCGGGAAGCTGCTTTGTATGTAAACGTATCTATGTTTCCATTTATCGTACAACCAGTGAAATAAGAGTCTGGTGACGGATAACGGCCGTTAATGTGACGCTAATTATCGGTTCACAGAACACCTGTGAAGCGGAGTGATACGTGGAG
>NW_019465514.1:0-390 GCF_002814215.2 Seriola lalandi dorsalis
TGGCATAAAAGGTCAAAAAAACATCATAGTATATTAAGGCATAAAAGGTCATAAAAACGTCTAAGTATGGTCAGGCATCAAACGAGATAGTACAGAAAGGTATAAAAATGCAAAAAAAGATCTTGGTATCGTATGGCTGAAAAATGCCAAAAAACGTCATAGTATAGTATGGCATAAAAGGTCAAAAAAACATCATATTTTATTAAGGCATAAAAGGTCATAAAAACGTCTAAGTATGGTCAGGCATCAAACGAGATAGTACAGAAAGGTATAAAAATGCAAAAAAAAATTTAAGTATCGTATGGCCGAAAAATGCCAAAAAACGTCATAGTATAGTATGGCTTAAAACGTCAAAAATACATCATAGTATTTTAAGCAATAAAACCTCAT
>NW_019465515.1:0-473 GCF_002814215.2 Seriola lalandi dorsalis
CTTCTGGGATATGAACAACATCTAGTTTGTACCATGAGAAACAACATTTTCGTCAACAGAGCGCTGACCTCTGACCTCTCTGTCAGTCAGAGTCTTTAACAGCAGCAGGAGGAGGAGGTCATGTGACTGAATAATACATGTGTGTTTGTGCTCCCCTGCAGTCGGGTCACTGGAAACATTACACACACACACACACACACACACACACACACACACACACACAGACACACACACACGCAGAGTGATGTGTCGTTATATAACAAGCTGTTTGATTAATGGCTGGGGAGCAGGTGTGTGTGTGTGTGTGTGTGTGTGTGTGTGGTCAGAGTTAACATCAGCTCTCATCAGGTTTTATTTTCAAACAAACAGGTTTTTTCTGTGTCTGTCACATGACAAACTACAGACACTGAATCCTACAGAGCAGCCAATCAGAGGACAGGAAACTTCACCTGAACAGACAGACAGACAGACAG
>NW_019465516.1:0-562 GCF_002814215.2 Seriola lalandi dorsalis
AGCTTCACCCTGCACTGAGGCTGGAGAGGATCCAGGGGAACCACTGCAACTGAAAAGGATTGAAAAAGAAATCAGTCAGTGCTCTGCTGCTCTGCTCTCTTTGACAGCGTCTCCACATGAAGCTGAATCACTGCTCAACACAGTCAGCAAGCCTTCATCACCTTCTTCTGTCAACTGTTTCTGACAATTCAAATCACTCCAGGATCAAATCAAAGTCCAAATATAAAAACACTCAGGTTGTTTTGAGCTTGAAGTTGGATTCACTGATTTTCTTTCTGCAGCCACTTGGGGGCGAAGAACTCATCAACAAGCTAAATAAACTCACCTCTGACCTTTGACCTTACACAGAGTCATTAGATTCATTGTTAATATAGAAATATGAATGAGTGGAGCTTTAACATACAGTCCCTGAAGCTGTTGTAGCTCCCTCAAAGCCCCACATTTAGTATAGAGCCCCCAACAGGTGTTATTAGTCAGAGTGGTGCAGGGAAAGCTCTGTGACTGGGGTTTGTTGTGCTGTTGGACACTCTAACAGAATCAGGGAGTGTATGTTGAAATCCTT
>NW_019465517.1:0-463 GCF_002814215.2 Seriola lalandi dorsalis
TTAAGTACAGATATGGAGGTTTAACTATAAACCCACTCATGATGATCACAGATCACGTATACAGCATTTCAAAAGGCCGTCGGCCATATACATGGAAATCAATCCATACAACTTTGAATGTCTCTGCCAGATTTTAATGGCAGTCCATTAAAGAATTGTTTAGATAATTCATTCTTGTGCAGCAAGCTTGGTTAAAAACAATGACACGGCCCGTGAAGCTGGCTAATAAACTAAAAATGTTTTATTATTTAAATTCCCTTTTCACTTTCCACTTTATCATAACACCCATGACTGGAACACGTTCTTGCTTCATAAACACCAGTTTATGTGTGTGAAATGCTGTATGCATGTTTTTTGTGCATATGAATATATATACATCTGGCCTCAGGTCTTTGCCAAAAAGAGTTACAAACCAGGTATTATTCCTCTTCTTCCTTGTCTGCAGGAAGCCAGAGTAATAATC
>NW_019465518.1:0-432 GCF_002814215.2 Seriola lalandi dorsalis
AGAATGGGTCAAGTTTTCATCAACACATTTAAAGCTTTCAGAGTGATAAGACAACTTTTCCCTGGCCATCCATGTCCTGATCTGACAATACACAAAGCACAATTTCTGCATGATTATAATTTATATGATGTAATTCTGTGTGGGTTATGGTATAAGTGTAATTCTTGTACAAAACATTAAAACCATTTTACTACCACTCACCCTTTCTTCACCACAGGCCTTCACATCGTGTTTCCGGGGTTTGGGTTAGGGTTGGTCAGTTTCAATGTTTCCACACCCACTAGAATCTTTCAATCCAAAATGAGCAAAATATATCTTTTTCTTTTGCAAAAACAGATGGTGAGCTCATCTGAAGATGATGGGATAGGTGATGGGAAATCCACACAGGATGAACCAGAAGACAATTCAGAAGAGGAAGACATGTTGCATGAA
>NW_019465519.1:0-598 GCF_002814215.2 Seriola lalandi dorsalis
GTCAGTTTTCATCCATCAGTGTAAATGTGACAAAGAAAAGACAAAACAATCCCAACAGCATCAAGACTCTGATGGTCTCCAACACCTTCAACACCTGCTTTTAGTTTCTAGATTAGTGTCCCCTGTTCCCTTCTGGTCTGATCTGGTTCTGTCCTTCAGGTTTCTCTACAACTTTGTAATCCTTCAATAAAGAGATTAAAAGCTGCTGCTGCTGTTTATACAGCTCATGTTGTGCTTTGTTCTCCTCTCAGGTCAAAGGGTGGAGGTGGAGGAAGGGGAGGAGTCTGTCCAGCTGCCCTTCAAGACCACAGCTCACCTGTCTGGAGACGTCAGAGTGGAGTGGACGGATGGAGACAGAAGGAAGGTCCATGTGTATCAGAACGGTTCTGAAAGACCTGAAGAACAGAACCAGGTTTACAGAAACCGAACAGAGATGAAGAAAGATCCACTGAGAACTGGAGACCTCAGTCTGACCCTGAAACACCTCACAATCAGAGACTCAGGATACTACACCTGTAGAGTCTACAAGGACGGAGACTTACTGAGAGGGACAGCAGTGTTTCTCAAGGTCGAAGGTCAGTGTTGTTTGTTTGTCTCT
>NW_019465520.1:0-471 GCF_002814215.2 Seriola lalandi dorsalis
AGAGAGAGAAAAGAAATCCTCACGTCCAACATCGAAAACTGGCAGGAGGAGGATTTCACGTGACGATAGTGATATCAGGCTTTCTGCAGGATTCATAAACGTTATGAAAAGGCTTCCTAAAAAAGTAAAGACAAAAACAAAAGAGACAGTGATGGCACATGAAGAACTGTGTGTCCAGTGTTAAAGATGAAGATCAGACTAAAACAACAAGAGCTTGAATGAAAATATGATGAATGAATGAATGAATGAATGAATATGATTTTTAAGGACCTGAGTATTTCCTGGAAATGTGCAGCAGTGTGACCTCTGACCTCAAACAGATTCACACGACCCTGAGCTTCTGAACTGAGAAGCAAAGAGCTGTATGTTGAACTTTTATTTCCTACAATCTGATTTTGGAGAAAATTCATCCAAAATTGTCCAAAAAAAAAAAGAACACTAACAACTGAGAGAGAGAGAGAGAGAGAGAGA
>NW_019465521.1:0-370 GCF_002814215.2 Seriola lalandi dorsalis
TGAAGGTCCTGATGTTCAGTTCGTGTTGAAGCTTGTGTCCAGTAGATGGACATTTTATCTTTAATCCATGTAGAACAATGAAGACGCCATCACTATTATTGTTATCCAATATATTCTGAAGAAACTTCATATAAAGCAAAAGCTCTTTTCATTGTTTACTTTCTTTGCAGCTCCAGTTGGTAAAGTCGACCTCCAGCAGGTGGGAAACAGGATCACCTGCAGCTCAGAGAGGATCTACCCTCAACCTGAGCTCACCTGGTCCACCAGCCCTCCATCCACTGTGACCTTCAAGAACCAAGCTGAAGTCCAGGAGACTGAGCAGCTGCTCTACAACATCAGAAGTTCTCTGACAGTTTCAGACAGCGACTCT
>NW_019465522.1:0-475 GCF_002814215.2 Seriola lalandi dorsalis
TTATGACTTACTATACCATGATGTTTTTTGGCATTTTATGCCTTACTACACTATGTTGTTTGATCCCTTGCCATTCTATGATGTTTTTATGACTTTCTATGCATTAATATAGAAATATTTTTTGGGGGCGTTTTGCGCCATACTATACTATGACGTTTTTTGGCATTTTTATGACTTACTATACTATGATGTTTTTTGGCATTTTATGCCTTACTAAACTATATTGATCGATCCCTTGCCATTCTATGATGTTTTTATGACTTTCTATGCCTTAATATAGAAATATGTTTTTTTGGCGTTTTATGCCATACTATACTATGACGTTTTTTGGCATTTTTATGACTTACTATACTATGATGTTTTTTGGCATTTTTATGACTTACTATACTATGATGTTTTTTGGCATTTTATGCCTTACTACACTATGTTGTTTGATCTCTTGCCATACTATGATGTTTTTATGACTTTCTATGCC
>NW_019465523.1:0-2150 GCF_002814215.2 Seriola lalandi dorsalis
TGTATTATTTTTTTTTTTTTTTTTTTTTTTTTTTTGAGGGATAATGTGGGACAATATGTATGTGTATTGGAAAATAATGTATAATTTTTTGATAATAAAAAACGCCCGATCTCGTAAGCCAAGCAGGGTCGGGCCTGGTTAGTACTTGGATGGGAGACCGCCTGGGAATACCAGGTGCTGTAAGGAGGGAGGGAAGGGAAGTTTTAGGGAAAATACAGAATATTTTAAATTTATGGAAGAGTAGGGGTTTGACATTGAAAGGAAAGGTAATTGTAGTCAATGCTCTGATACTGTCAAAAATCAATCACATTTTGGGAACCTGTGAGCTGCCGCAATGGGCACTTAAATCGCTGACAGCAGCAATCTCCTCCTTCCTTTGGAGGGGAAAGGGAAATTCGATAGCTCACAGAGTGTTAATTGCTAATAGAAGGGAGGGGGGTTTAGGATTAATTGACATAGGTGCAAAAAAAGATGCACTCAGGGTTAAAATTATCAGAAATTTTCTAGATCCGGACCGGCAGTACCCCTGGGAGGACTGGTTGGCCAGCTACCTGGCCGAGTACGGGGAGAAAGACGCATACAATCTGTGCTTGCTCCTCCCCAGAAAAGTCAGGAATGGCCTACCTGGCTTCTACCAGGAGGTACTTGAGGCTTGGGGAAAGATTGTGCCCCACCTCTGGCCCAAATGCAGTAATAAAGAGCATGTGCTGCAATTACCTTTCTTGAACAGTCCCTTCTTTGTATATGAGGGGAGAGTTCTGATCAGCGGTCCGATGAGAGAGGCTGGGCTAACAAGGGTGGATCAAGTGATCGATGAGAGAGGAGATTTTAATGTTGAATTGATATGCAAAAAAATGAGAGAGAGAAAAATAATGTATAGAAAAGAAAACATAAGAAAACTGAAAGAGAAATTTGAACAAACCCTTGACCCTGCGTGGCGAGGTTTGCTAAAAGAGAATAAAAAAGGTATTGGAGCTGCTCTTCCCCAACTGGAATACATAGAAAAGGACAACAGAAAAAGACTAGAAAATGTCCAAACGAAGACATGGTACAGGTTGCTAGTAGAGAAAATCAAAAGGACACCTACTGCAGAACATACCTGGGAAAAACAATACCCTTTAAAAGAAATTAAAAAAATATGGACAAATATAGACATACCACTAATAGACGGTATGACAAGAAACCTGGACTTTAACATTCGACACAGAAGGATTTACACTGGAATTATCTTGCACCAAATCAATAAACAGAAATACTCAAGGACTTGCACAATATGCAAACAAGAACCAGAGGACATTGAACACATATTTCAAACATGCATAGAAGCAAAGCAGTTACAGTTATATATAAAATCAATCTTACAGGAACATTGCAATTTAAAAATACACAACAATACGGACTGGTTATGGACTTGGTTATTTGGAATTACAGGAAAACATCCAAAGAAGAATAACACACTGATCAACACAATCCTAGCGCTGGCAAGAAAAACAATATGGATAAATAGGAATTACAAACTATTTGAACAAAAAACAGTCAATGTAAAGAAACTTTTTCAAAACACACTCAAGGCACATATTAGAACAATTTATAGGGCAGACAAGGACACTTTTGACAAACATTTCACAAGACACAACACTTTAATGAAGGCAGGGAATGAGGGAAACTTGTGGTTTATGTTATAGTGTTTTCGTTTAGAGTCTATGCTTTGATAGGTGAGTCATGGAAAAGTATGGATTGTGTTCTTGTTTACTTTATCTATTTATTGATTGTTTGATTGATTGATTGATGGATTGATTGATTGATTTTAATTTTTTTTTTTTTTTTTTTGATCGTAGTGTTATTAAGGCTACGGTTTCTTTATGGTAAAGGATGGGGTTTTATTTATACACTTAGAGGGTGTGTAATGCCATGTTTGATAAAAGTATGTCCTGTCAAATGGATTGATCTCGTCCGATCTCGGAAGCCAAGCAGGGTCGGGCCTGGTTAGTACTTGGATGGGAGACCGCCTGGGAATACCAGGTGCTGTAAGCTTTTTGGCATCTCTTTGCAATCAGCAGAGGACGCTGCTGCTCCTGCTTCAACAACCTGTTACTCTGCACCTGGCTGCACTTTTGGGGACGGGACAGCACAGATCACAATGTAAAGAC
>NW_019465524.1:0-515 GCF_002814215.2 Seriola lalandi dorsalis
GGTTGAGAACGAAGGAGGCAGCAGGACAGGTAACAGGACTAGGACCCCGCACACGCACACACACACACACACACACACACACACACACAGCCTTGACAAAAGACAAAAGGCTGACACAAACAGCAGATCAAATAAACACAACACAACCAACAGCATCTACATAATAACCACCAGATAGTTTACAAGAATGCCATCCTAACAGCCACACTAACACTTGTTTCCAATACTGGCCTTCTGCTTCGCTTTGTTTTGCACGAGAAGCATCCACGGTTCCCTCCTTCTTCCGAAGCCCCTTTCGCTATAATATCCCCACGAAGGCTTTCAGTTAAGGAAACGTTCCCACAACATTGGCTAACGTTACCTACAAGTTCTAATAATGTTTTAAAGAAAATGTTTTAATGTAATGTTCAAAGAACGTTTTAAGGATGTTTATCATTTCAAGTAACGTTTCTATAAGGTTAAATGTTAACTAACACATAACGTTTTAACTGCAATATTCAGAGGATGTTGTTGAG
>NW_019465525.1:0-446 GCF_002814215.2 Seriola lalandi dorsalis
TAGATGTCCATGTGTAGTGTGATTATAGATCAGGTCTAGCTTCTATATTAATACTGTGAAAGTATCAAAGCCTCAGTCCACAGAGAAATGCACACAGCCTGTATTCAGAAACTGAGCCTTAAAACCAGCCGTCAGGACTTCCTGTAACTTTGTGATGTCACAACAAAGCAGTCACCAAGCCCCGCCCACCTGGATCCACCATCCAAACCTTTACAGGATTTAGTTTTTGAAATTTGCTGTATTTTTACTGGTTCACTCAGGAAACAGCCAATCAGAGGAGAGGCTCAGTAAGTTACAGATTCTAACTTTAATCTTCTCGGGTCCAAAGTGTTTCTGTCTCGTATCCGAAGGGAAGTCTTTAAAATATCACGTCACGTGTTACTGTAGGTTTGTAATACGGCATGTGAGCGGCTGCACTGTAATCTGTGAGTAATTGGAAATATGTT
>NW_019465526.1:0-426 GCF_002814215.2 Seriola lalandi dorsalis
ACCTGGCTGTCTTTGATCACATGACCTAAACATGAACGTGTTAGTTTTAAAACTCATCCTTTCACACATTTTCCTGTCTCAGAAACTCTGTTGGATCTGTTTTATTTTGAAAACTCTGGGGTTGTGTTTTATTTTGAAGTTGTCCTTGCAGCTGTTTATTTTATAAAGCAAAGAAATCTCTGGTCTGATTTTTCACCCCTGCTGTTCCTCGTTCAGAGGTTTTTCTCCAGACTGAAACATGAAGCATCAACATGAAGAACCAGAAGCTGCAGTTCCTCTAACAACCACTAGAGTCTGGCTCCAACAGTGAGTCAGTCCCCATAGACTCCCATGTTAAAATGTCCAACTTTACAGCAGAAATAAACATGTTTACAGCCTGGTACAAAAACTGTTTTGGTCTCTAGAGCTAATTTCCTCCTTCATGAC
>NW_019465527.1:0-479 GCF_002814215.2 Seriola lalandi dorsalis
GAGGTGAAATGGTTAGCACACACGTACAACACTTTCGGAGTTGGAGCGGGTACATTTCCATCAAAAATAAAATGAATCCACTGGGTCTTCAGATCCTCGGGCGTAGGGGTTAAAAAAAGACTTCTGTGTTGGTTTGTGCAGCCAACAACAAAGCAACTACTGTGTTTCGCTCGTACCTTCGACATTGTTCTACTGAAAGCTAGTGTTCGCGAGGGAAGTAACGATACTGTCTACAAGCCGGACTCAGTGGGCGGAACACACACCTAGCTCGGGGAGTGTCACCCACCCGGGGGGAGGTGGCATCGCCCTTCTTGACGACATCAGGGGAAAATCTCCAATTCGCCCGTTTGAGCACACATTTCTTGAAAGGTGGAGAAAGCAAAAGACGGAGAGGATGGACTTTTCGCATGTTTGGGGGGTTCGTAGACACGCCAGGGACACATACTACTGATAGAAAACCATGGAAAAGTGCATTTTGC
>NW_019465528.1:0-399 GCF_002814215.2 Seriola lalandi dorsalis
ACGTGCAGCGTCCTGGTACAAAGAGCTGTAATGTGCTGCTGGTATGCAAACACACACACGGCCTCCTGCGCACACACAGTAACGCAGTGCAGGGCAATACACACGCAATGATTCGGACGCACACCTGCAAAGAGCGAAACGCACACTTACGCATATATTCCCTCGTTGGCCGTGCGCTGGTGTTTCTTGATGAATGGAGCGAGAGGGCCGGAGTGTAAGGCCTGGCCAATACTACTTTTCAGACCTCCTAATCGGCCTGAGGTTGACTAATTGAATTCATTAACCGTCCGGCTGCCGTCCTCTCTTTGTGCTCCCAGTTATTTACCGGTCCGTTTAAAAAGCTACAATACAGAGGAAATGTCAGGTTATAGTTTGAATGACATTATGTGAAAGTCCAGA
>NW_019465529.1:0-431 GCF_002814215.2 Seriola lalandi dorsalis
AGAGCTTTGTTGAACACAGAAGCGCTGACATAAACAAGCCGGACCTTGGACCTCGAACACATCGTCTGTGTTGAGGTGAACTGGGTTTTCTAATGACATCACATGTAAAAATCAAACTCATTAAACACCTGAGCCTCCGACACACAGGTCAGCTCAGGCACGACCGGCCAGGTGAGAGGACACACCTCCAAGGGGTGGTCTGCCCCTCTCTGACCAGAGACCTGGTCCACATCCAGAGACCTGGTCCACATCCAGAGACCTGGTCCACATCAGAGACCTGGTCCACATCAGAGACCTGGTCCACATCCAGAGACCTGGTCCACATCAGAGACCTGGTCCACATCAGAGACCTGGTCCACATCCAGAGACCTGGTCCACATCAGAGACCTGGTCCACATCCAGAGACCTGGTCCACATCCAGAGACCTGGTC
>NW_019465530.1:0-421 GCF_002814215.2 Seriola lalandi dorsalis
TAAAATCAATAATATGCGGCCCGCCAGCACTGTTGACCACAGTATAAAATACACACGTACAGAAAAAGCTATTTTACATTTTACCAGAAGATGGCAGTAGACCTGTGGCCGCACTCTCGCCGCCGTGACCCTTGTATGATCCTTTCAGCCCATTTCTGACATGCCAACTGTTTTTTCGAGGATTTGGGAGATGAAGGGTAGATTGTTGTTGGAGTGGGACCAAACAACTCGCAGAGAGTGGATTCAAACGAACTGGAGACGGGCACAGACACCGGCGAGACTTTCCACTTGTCGCGGTAAATTATCGCGAGACCTCCTCTCCGACCGGAGCCACGGGGTTGACAGATTTGTAGTTTCCGTAGTGTAGTGGTTATCACGTTCGCCTAACACGCGAAAGGTCCCCGGTTCGAGACCGGGCGGA
>NW_019465531.1:0-664 GCF_002814215.2 Seriola lalandi dorsalis
TTTTGCCATACTATACTATGACGTTTTTTGGCATTTTTATGAATTATTATACGATGTTATTTGATTCCTTGCCATCCTATGACGGTGTTATGACCTTTTATGCCTTAATATATTATGTTGTTTTTTCGACATTTTTTGCCATACTATACTATGACGTTTTTTCGACATTTTTTGCCATACCATACTATGACATTTTTTGGCATTTTTATGACTTATTATACCATGTTGTTTGATTCCTTGCCATCCTATGACGGTGTTATGACCTTTTATGCCTTAATATACTATGTTGTTTTTTCAACATTTTTTGCCATACTATACTATGACGTTTTTTGAAATTTTTTGCCATACTATACTATGACGTTTTTTTTGTTAAAGTATATTTTTTGGGCTTTTTATGACTTTAATGGACAGTGACAGGAAACAAGGAGGCAGAGAGAGGAGGAATGACATGCAGCGAAGGACCATCCAATGCGGGATTCGAACCGGGGCCGACTGCAGCAAGGATTATAGCCTCTACACATGGGGCGCCTGCTTAGACCACTACGCTACACGACGCCCCATATTATAAGGTTTTTTTGGTATTTACATCACTTACTATACTATGACGTTTTTTTGGTATTTACATGACTTACTATACCATGTTGTTTGATTCCTTGCCATCCTA
>NW_019465532.1:0-336 GCF_002814215.2 Seriola lalandi dorsalis
GTCTCATTCTTATACAAAAACGGCACATATCGTGCTGCTTTCTGGAGAGGTGATGAGGGGCGGAGATAGGATGGAGGGGATAATGGCAACCGAGACAACCAAGGTGAAGAAGACGGATGATAATGGCACGGTGAAAGGGAAAGAATATGCAACGAGGGCACACGGAGAGCTGGGAGATGAGGGAAGAGAGCTTTGAAAAGAGTGAAGGAGCAAGTGAGAAAGCAGGGATTGAAGCAGTCACTGCAGAGAATGAAGTGGGTGTGTGTGTGTGTGTGTGTGTGTGTGTGTGTGTGTGTGTGTGTGTGTGTGTGTGTGTGTGTGTGTGTGTGTGTGTGT
>NW_019465533.1:0-411 GCF_002814215.2 Seriola lalandi dorsalis
CAACCGCTCTGCACTGTATCAAGAGCAACGATCTCGCGTACGTTCCGTATTCTCGCGTGAATACGGCTGGCTCTCAAGGCAGCGCTGCGCTGCCGTAACACGTCCGGTGGGGATTGACGTGAGGACGGAGCACAACCGCGACGCTGATGTTCCGCAGCGCTGACGGCCCCGGTGGAAATCCAGGGTTAGTCCCACGAAAAAGAACAACTTCCGGCACAGCTTGAAGTTAGCATCACAGAGACACAGGAATGACTGAACCTCCTAAAAGACGATATTCATCTGCATCCCGAAGGACCGCTCCCGACAAGAAACCACGTTCAACGGCAAAGAAAAGAAGCGACACGAGTAAATCTCGATGTGGCTTCCCGCCGCTGGAGAAGCTGCTGAGAGGAAAGAGATGCGGTTTGATGC
>NW_019465534.1:0-416 GCF_002814215.2 Seriola lalandi dorsalis
CCACAGGGACCACAACCACAGGGACCACAACCACAACCACAGGGACCCCAACCACAGGGACCACAACCACAGGGACCACAACCACAACCACAGGGACCCCAACCACAGGGACCACAACCACAGGGACCACAACCACAACCACAGGGACCCCAACCACAGGGACCACAACCACAGGGACCACAACCACAACCACAGGGACCCCAACCACAGGGACCACAACCACAGGGACCACAACCACAACCACAGGGACCCCAACCACAGGGACCCCAACCACAGAGACCACAACCACAACCACAGGGACCACAACCACAGGGACCACAACCACAGAAACCACAACCACAGAGACCACAACCACAGGGACCACAACCACAGAAACCACAACCACAGAGACCACAACCACAACCACAGGGACCACA
>NW_019465535.1:0-487 GCF_002814215.2 Seriola lalandi dorsalis
TCAGAGGATTTTCTGAGGACAATCTAACTTTCTTGTTTTATCATCAGTTGATGTTTTGTTTTAACAACTGACACGTCTGTCTTCACTTAATTACCCTGCAGGTAAATATACTGATTAATACATGTTTTTATCTTCCAGGACCAGAGATCAAAGTGAAAGAAGGGAGTGATGTGACTTTACCCTGTAACATCACAGGGAACATTGAGTCAAAGCGCTTTATGTGGAAGAAAGACAATCAGATGGAGGTGTATCTGTATGATGCTGGCACTTCTTCTAGTGCCAGACTATCAGGTCAATATGAGCAGTTCAAAGGTCGTGTCTCTCATTTTCCTGAGAAACTGAAGAATGGCGACGCCTCCATAAAGATCAGAAACACGAAGGTGGCTGACAGTGGAGACTACACCTGTGAATTTAAACATCTTCCAAATCAAAAATTCCTCACGAAGCTTCTTGTTGGTGAGTGCTTTCATAACACAGCTGATTATTT
>NW_019465536.1:0-410 GCF_002814215.2 Seriola lalandi dorsalis
TGTACTATCAAACAAAAGGAGCGAGGGTGGGGTGTTTGGGGTGTCCCAGACCCCCCCCCCCCATGTTTCTTCCCTTTCCCTCATCATTCTCTCCTCCATCTTCTCACACATTTCATCTCTCCCATGGTGAAAGTCACTGGGGTTAAAGTAAACAGGCCATGCTCCAGATAACCAAACAGTCTGTGAGTCTGCCAGGGAATGGTTCAGCATGGCATGGCATGCATGAAAAATACAATGCAATTACAATGCAATTAAAATTTACACCTGGGCTTATAGTCATACTAATGTCATACAGCATTTCTATAGTAGAAGAAGAAAATTGAATATGTTGTTCACAATGTAATACAATCACATTAATGAATTAAATCCCAATGATTATTCCATAAATAATGTATTCTTTTTAAATGATG
>NW_019465537.1:0-462 GCF_002814215.2 Seriola lalandi dorsalis
TGCCTTGCTATACTATGACATTTTTTGACATTTAATTGCCTTGCTATACTATGACATTTTTAGACATTTTTATGCCTGGCTATACTATGACATTTTATGACATTTTTATGCATTGCTATACTATGACATTTTTTGAAATTGTTATGCATTGCTATACTATGACATTTTTTGACATTTTTATGGCATACTATACTATGACCTTTTTTGACATTTTTATGGCATACTATACTATGACATTTTTCGACATTTAATTGCCTTGCTATATTATGACGTTTTTTGACAATTTTATGCTTTGCTATACTATGACCTTTTTTGACATTTTTATGGCTTGCTATACTATGACTTTTTTTTTTTTTTTTTTTTCTATGTTTTTTTTTTTTTTTTTTACATTTTTATGCCTTGCTATACTATGACATTTTATGACATTTTTATGCTTTGCTATACTATGACATTTTTATGCCT
>NW_019465539.1:0-480 GCF_002814215.2 Seriola lalandi dorsalis
TAACAATGTCATACTATGGCAAGGAATCAAACAACATAGTATAATAAGTCATAAAAATGCCAAAAAAAATCATAGTATAGTAAGTCATAAAAATGCCAAAAAACGTCATAGTATAGTATGGCAAAAAATGGCTAAAAATCAACATAGTATATTAAGGCATAAAAGGTCATAACAACGTCATAGGATGGGAAGGAATCAAACAACATAGTATAATAACTCATAAAAATGCCAAAAAACGTCATAGTATACTATGGCAAAAAATGTCAAAAAAACAATGTAGTATATTAAGGCATAAAAGGTCATAACAATGTCATACTATGGCAAGGAATCAAACAACATAGTATAATAGGTCATAAAAATACCAAGAAAACGTCATAGTATAGTATGGCAAAAAATTTCAAAAAACGTCATAGTATACTATGGCAAAAAATGTCAAAAAAACAACATAGTATATTAAGGCATAAAAGGTCATAACAACAT
>NW_019465540.1:0-482 GCF_002814215.2 Seriola lalandi dorsalis
TCTGTGAAATGAGCTTTTCTGAAATATTACAGTTTTATTTTAATGCAGGTCTTTTACTTATAATGGAGTATTTCATATTATTTTTACGTAATTAGACTGTAAATATTTTGACCTCCACATCGGCCTTTAAACAACTCTTCCTGTCACAGTGAGACAGTTTCTTCATTTTGGAAAAAAATGAATGATAATAAATCTAAATATGAATATACTGATCTCTCTCTCTCTCTCTCTCTCTCAGACCCAGCATCACCACCACTAAGACCACCCGGGTGGTGACCATCGTGCAGGAAGTGGACGCTGATGGAAACGTGGTGATGACCAGCACCAGTTAGACCAGACATCAAACCAGTAACACCAGTCACAGTCTGTCACTGGAAACTGTCGCTGCTGATGGACAATCTGAAATAAACACGTCCAATCTGAGGCTCCTGTGCTTTTACTTCACTGATCAGCTGTTCACTTTACTTTGTTGAAATAAATTT
>NW_019465541.1:0-714 GCF_002814215.2 Seriola lalandi dorsalis
AATATAGTATGACTTTTTATGTCTTTCTATACTATGACGTTTTTATGACTTTTTATGCCATACTTTACCATATCATCTTTTTGCCTTACTATTCTATGACGTTTTTATAACTTTTTATGCCTTACTATACTATGACTTTTTTATGACTTTTTATGCCTTAATATACTATGACTTTTTATGCCTTACTATCCTATGACGTTTTTATGACTTTTTATGCCTTAATATACTATGACTTTTTATGCCTTACTATCCTATGACGTTTTTATGACTTTTTATGTCTTACTATACTATGACTTTTTTATTACTTTTTATGCCTTACTATACTATGACTTTTTATGCCTTACCATACTATGACATTTTTATTACTTTTTATGCCTTACTATACTATGACGTTTTTATGACGTCTTTTTGCTTTTCTATACTATGACTTTTCATGCCTTACTATACTATGACGTTTTTATGACTTTTTATACTTTACTATACTATGACGTTTTTATTACTTTTTATGCCTTACTATGCTATGAATTTTTTATGACTTTTTATGCCTCAATATAGTATGACTTTTTATGTCTTTCTATACTATGACGTTTTTATGGCTTTTTATGCCATACTTTACCATATCATCTTTTTGCCTTACTATTCTATGACGTTTTTATAACTTTTTATGCCTTACTATACTATGACTTTTTTATGACTTTTTATGCCTTAATATAC
>NW_019465542.1:0-461 GCF_002814215.2 Seriola lalandi dorsalis
CTATGACCTTTTTTGACATTTTTATGCCTTGCTATACTATGACGTTTTTTGACACTTTTATGCCTTACTATACTATGACATTATATGACATTTTTATGCCTTACTATACTATGAGGTTATATGATGTTTTTATGCCTTGCTATACTATGACCTTTTTTGACATTTTTATGCCTTACTATACTATGACGTTATATGACATTTTTATGCCTTACTATACTATGAGGTTATATGATGTTTTATGCCTTACTGAAATATGATATTTTTATACCTTACTATACTATGACGTTTTTTGACACTTTTATGCCTTACTATACGATGACATTTTTATGCCTTACTATACTATTACCTTTTTTGTCATTTTTATACCTTACTATACTATAACGTTTTTTTGTCATTTTTAAGCCTTACTATACTATGACGTTCTTTGACACTTTTATGCCTTACTATACTATGACGTTTTT
>NW_019465544.1:0-399 GCF_002814215.2 Seriola lalandi dorsalis
ATTCTAATGTTATTTTTGGAAATATTTTCATCTTTGCAAAGTTTGTTACAATCTAAGACAGATAACGACCGTTGGTGTAACGCTAATTAACGGTTAAGCGGAGTGATACATGTAGTTAAAAGTCCCAGTGCTGTTATACTCTACATCAGCACTGATGGGATGACGCTCGTCCAATCAAATTACTTGGTCGTTGCACCATCTGATCCTTTTTAACATGCATGTACGTATCTTTTGCACATAGCTTCAACTGCCTGCTCCACCTCAACCCTGTGCACCATCTTCTTATTTATTTTATTCTTTATTATTTTTTACATCACATCTTCTTGCGGGCCTCTGCAAAGATATCCCTGATATTTATTTTACTGTATTCCCCTTCTTTGTATATATTGCTATTATTTG
>NW_019465545.1:0-416 GCF_002814215.2 Seriola lalandi dorsalis
GTCTCAACCGTACGTTACTGCAGCTAACTGTTTCAACCGTACGTTACTTTAGCTAACTGTTTCAACCGTACGTTACTTTAGCTAACTGTTTCAACCGTACGTTACTTTAGCTAACTGTCTCAACCGTACGTTACTGCAGCTAACTGTTTCAACCGTACGTTACTGCAGCTAACTGTTTCAACCGTTCAGATCAGAGCAAAGTAACTGAGGGGGCAGTTAAAAGCTGTGAGGGGGTAATCTGATTTTAATTTAACCACGTGGATAAATCACAACAACATAAGGTCCATACAGTGTTTTTCTCTGGGAGGAAAGTGATGGCAGGACCCGGGGAGCTCCCTCAGCCTCTGTCCTGTCCATTAACTGTTGAGGTTGCTGTTGTAAAATTCAGATTACTTTAGTTAATCAGTCTACTCACA
>NW_019465546.1:0-399 GCF_002814215.2 Seriola lalandi dorsalis
GGGGGCGTGACTGCAACATATGGTTCCCTGCACAGGATGTAAAGAGTCAACAAGGAGGCCATTTACTTCCAATTAGGGAAATAAAACAGGACAGGGGCCAAAGCGCTACTCCAATCAGCACCAGGGGTCACTGGACAGCGGCGGCAGGGCGGCAGCCCGGGACCGCCATCATCATCATCATCATCATCACAATCATCATCCTCAGCCCCAGCCAGGACTGCAAAAAGGCACTGAGCTAATGTAGAATCAGCAGAAAGAAAACACATTAAGAGCTTGATTGACGGGTCCGTTGGAAGAAATGTGGACAAAAATACCAAATGCTCTGAATTCACAACTCCATAGTGCAAAATAAAACCCGGTGCTATAGATAGGCTACATTACTGGATTATTATCAGTTGT
>NW_019465548.1:0-451 GCF_002814215.2 Seriola lalandi dorsalis
CTGAGACACCGGCAGAATCCGTCACCGTGATAACGGGACACGGCCTCCAGGAGAATCCACCTAGATCCCTCGTCTCCAGGGTTACCACGGCAACCTCAGCCACCTGGTTTCCAGCCAAGGGTCTTCATCTACAGCGCAACTCACAGTACACTTAACACTCTGCTCATGACTGGGTTGAAATAGAGCAATATTTAATCATCAAACCTAATTCGTAGATGTAGTGTCATTAGCTGTATAGCCATAGTGTATAATCATAACTACTGTCTAACACCATTTCCAACTCATCACACTGCTCATTTCATTATTATTTTCATCTTTATGATTATTATACATTGCATTTACTTTGTAGATAGTAATTTAGTTAATATACCTGTCCCGTTGTGTTCTTTTGAAGTAGAGACTGGAGATCCATCTGGAAGTCACGGCTTCTGATATGAAATTGATCACATTA
>NW_019465549.1:0-467 GCF_002814215.2 Seriola lalandi dorsalis
TTTTTTTTTTTAAGTATATTTTTTGGGCTTTTTATGCCTTTAATGGACAGTATAGTGGAGAGTGACAGGAAACAGGGAGGCAGAGAGAGGGGGAATGACATGCAGCGAAAGGCCGTCCGATGCGGGATTCGAACCGGGGCCGACTGCAGCGAGGACTGTAGCCTCTACACATGGGGCGCCTGCTTAGACCACTACGCTACACGACGCCCCATAATATAGTATTTTTGAATGAAACACTTGTGGCCATAACATTGTTCAGTCATATCAGCCAAGCTCTTCCTTGTTCCCTAAACCCTCACTGTCGTATTACACTCTCTGCCCCATGTCAGACATATAATCAGATGACTTTTGGACTCCACTGTAGCTGTAACAAACTGTCAATAGTGTAATATTAATATTTCATAGTCCTCAGCCATTATAGTTAATATCAGTGTGCTGATCCAACAGCATCACTTATTTAGAGGGAG
>NW_019465550.1:0-475 GCF_002814215.2 Seriola lalandi dorsalis
GTGAGAGCAGCGGTCTGTAGTGAGGAGGCTGATTCATGAGTCACGTGTGTTTTGTCCCGGTTTCTAAACACAGGTGAAGCAGGTAAATGTCCTGAATGTAAAGTGTGAGGAGACAAAGGGACAGATGAGGGACATGAGTTGTTATAATGAGATGAGGAGGAGAGGAGCTGCTCTTCAGTGTGGTGAGTGTGTGGCTCTGAAAAGAGCCGTTGTGTTGTGTTGTGTTGTGTTGTGCAGGTACTTCCGGGTCTCACTTCTTGGCGGGCTTCTCGGTCTTCTTGGGCAGCAGCACCGCCTGGATGTTGGGCAGCACGCCTCCCTGAGCGATGGTGACTCCGCCGAGCAGCTTGTTGAGCTCCTCGTCGTTGCGGACAGCCAGCTGCAGGTGGCGGGGGATGATGCGGGTCTTCTTGTTGTCGCGGGCTGCGTTTCCCGCCAGCTCCAGGATCTCAGCGGTCAGGTACTCGAGCACCGC
>NW_019465551.1:0-325 GCF_002814215.2 Seriola lalandi dorsalis
AGCTAGCTAGCTAGGTTAGCAAAGCGTTAACTGTCTCCTGTTCTCCGGTCAAAGCACGTAGGGAAAAAACGCACTAGCTTTTTTTTACTAGCATCATACACATTGAAACTGTAGGACGTTCAGAAAATAAACATTTACTTACCGAAAAAAACTGTAAATCATCATCATCTCTCCAGTTTGTTAGTGACGAAGAATGAGCCATAATTACTGTGAACCGAAAACTCATTAAAACTAAATAACTAAAACTAAAAAAGCAAAACTGTCAGTGCTAAATTATTCTTCCACGGACAAATATTGAGAAAAATAATATTCAACACAACTGATT
>NW_019465552.1:0-382 GCF_002814215.2 Seriola lalandi dorsalis
GGTAACGAAAGTGATTTATACGGCGGTTTAGCTCTACATAACTGAACTCCTTTTGCTTTTTGATAATATGGCTGATATACAGGGCCAAATCATATGACACAACACCTTCAAACACATCATGGCCCAAGCATGGAGGTAGACCAGGTTGGCATACGTGGAAGAAGGAAAGATCATTGAATTTTGAGTCAAATTTGATGCCTGCAGATGACTTTAAAGGGGACATATTATGCTCCTTTTCAACAAGTTTGAATAAGTCTCAGAGGTCCCCAAAGCATGTATTTGAAGCTTTTTGCTAAAAAATCCACTCCGATCCTATATTTCAGCATGCCTGTAAACCCCTCTTTTTCAGCCCTGTTCAGAACAGGCTGTTTCTGTGTCTGTA
>NW_019465553.1:0-435 GCF_002814215.2 Seriola lalandi dorsalis
TAAAAGGAATAATTTTAAACATAAGTTTCTGTGGAAGCAACTCATCTCTACAGGACATGTTTTGATAACTTGACAAAAAAAAATGCAGCTGTTTTCATAGTATCTCCTTTTTTACTTTTAGCATCCTGTTGGAGAGAAGAATCTCAGCTGTTACAGAAAAAAATATGTTTCTTCATTCTGCATTCTCTGTATTTTGAGATAAATATTAACTTTTTCATCATATATATATAATATGGTAATTTATATTTAATTTCATTGGGTCTCCCTCAGAGCGTGAGTATAGAGGGAGGATATTCTTTGGCTGTTACTTTTAAAAATTATTGTTTGAATATTAAAGGTCCCATATTTTACACTTTTCCTTTGTTGTATTTGAAGTGTTGATCCATAAGAAGATATATTTGTGGTTTTAAGAACCAAAAATCATCTCAATGTAGT
>NW_019465554.1:0-416 GCF_002814215.2 Seriola lalandi dorsalis
ACAACGAAAGTTTTCTGTCGAGCGTTTAAGGTCTCGAACCTAACCCGAGATATCCCTAATGATATCATAGAGGCGCAAAATACATTATACAAGTGTTTTCACAGGCTGAGTAATGCTGTGTAACAGGGGGTTAACTGGTCTTTATGTGTAACGCAGCGGAGTGCATCTTTAAAGACAGATGAAGAAGAGCAAAGACAACCAGCTGATGCCAATAGAAATACGTCTATAAAGTCTTGCTGTGACTGTTCTGAATTAAAGTCGATGTCGAACATTGATGACATTCCTGGTACAGTATCACTCATTTCCAGTATCTGCTCGTCAAGAGCAGGAATAACATGCAAGGCTGGAATACCTACAGAAAATTCTCTAGAAATAATAATAAATTAAAAAAATCAACATACCAAAGTATTTGAAGC
>NW_019465555.1:0-416 GCF_002814215.2 Seriola lalandi dorsalis
ACTATACTATGGCGTTTCATTCCTTACCATACTATGATGTTTTTATGACCGTTTATGCATTAATATACTATGACGTTTTTTGACATTTTTATGCCATACTTTAATATGATGTTTTTTGGCATTTTTATGCCTTACAATACTATTTTTATCGATTCATCACTGTGATATGATGTGTTTATGACCTTTTATGCCTTAATATACTATGATGTTTTTTTTTAATTTTTATGCCATACTATAATATGATGTTTTTTGGCATTTTTATGCCTTACAATACTATTTCTATCGATTCATCACTGTGCTATGATGTGTTTATGACCTTTTATGCCTTAATATACTATGATGTTTTTTTGACATTTTTATGCCATACTATAATATGATGTTTTTTGGCAATTTTATGCCTTACAATACTATTTCTA
>NW_019465556.1:0-466 GCF_002814215.2 Seriola lalandi dorsalis
CAGACACTTTTTGTTAGTTTTGTTTTGGAGTTTTTGCACTTCCTGTTTTATTTTGTAATTGGTTTCCATGTGTGTCAGTGTTTTTGCTTCCTGTCTTGGTCCTGTGTCTGTGATTGTCTGCCCCGCCCTAATGTGTTTCACCTGTGTTCAATCACCCTTGCCTCCCTTGTCTATATAGTCCTTGTGCTTCCCTTTGTCTGTGTTGGTTCGTCTGCTTAGTTCAGGGTTTGTTCATGTCTGTTCATGTCACGGTCACGTTTTGATCATGTCTGTTCATGTCACGTTCACGTTTTGTAAATAAACCTGCCTGCACCGTTTTGCAAGAGTTGACTGCATTTGGGTCCAACTTACCTCGCAAATCCTTGACACAGACAAAGGAATGGAGCGGGGGATGGACGGCAAACACACTACCTGGGAGAAAGGAGAGCACATGGAGGGCGGAGAAAGTGAGAAGAACAAAGGAGAA
>NW_019465557.1:0-393 GCF_002814215.2 Seriola lalandi dorsalis
TTATTATTACATGTGACACAACAGGAATCACAGCTGCTGTTAATGTGAGCGACAGGAAGTGAAGCTTGACCTGATGATAATTACTTACTTTATAATGAACGAGATATTTTCAGAATTATATTTTCATTATATTTATTTTTATAATTTTTACTACTTGTATTTATGATTTGTCATTATTCTTGAAGCACATGTTTGTTTTTTATGAACATTTTAATGTTTTCTAACAGTTTTTTAAAGTTTCTGTTTTGAAAATGTTGCATTTCAAAGTATTTAAAGACAAAAACATTGGAATAGACCGAAGTGTTGTAACCCCGCCCTCTACACACACACACACACACACACACGCACACACACGCACACACATCCGCCTTGCTTGCAGAAGTTGTTTGTGTG
>NW_019465558.1:0-369 GCF_002814215.2 Seriola lalandi dorsalis
GTGTTAAGAATAGTCCTGTTTTCTCGTGTTATATAATAAACGATGTAGAGTTAGTAATACGGAAGAGTTGAACCCTGATTAAATGAGAAAATAGTGTGTTATCAAATAGCTATTAGAACTGAGAAATGGGGATGAGAGGGGGTCTCTGATGTCCCGCAGGCGTCGCTGGCAGGTGCCAGCAGCGACTTGTCAATAACTGTTAAGAGGAAGCCCGTGGTTGGCCCAGGCATTCCAGCGGCTAGCCGGCCTCGGTTCCTTTGGCTCATGCTTCATGGCCTGCCACAGAAATGCCAGCCTCTCTCTCTCTCTCTCTCTCTCTCTCTCTCTTTCACACACACACACACACACACACACACACACACACACAGC
>NW_019465559.1:0-359 GCF_002814215.2 Seriola lalandi dorsalis
GATGGTTTGAAAGGGGAGTCAAGGAAGCCATCTATGTAAAAGTGGAGAGGCCATCGCTAAACAGGGGAGGGGGTCTGCGACACCATCTATCCCCCATCTACAATGTCTATACACTACAATATAACCTCAGACGACTCTCAACGATCGTCATCCACCAGGGGCTCACCTGACCCTAACGACTGTCGTTCACACGGGATAACAACAGGGTCACCTGACCCTAACGACTGTCGTTCACACGGGATAACAACAGGGTCACCTGACCCTAACGACGGTCGTCCACATGAGACCACAACAATGGTCAGGTGAAACCAGTACTTTCACAGGTACCCTGGTGGACCCACCCACAAGAGGTTAAATAC
>NW_019465560.1:0-443 GCF_002814215.2 Seriola lalandi dorsalis
CTCTCTCTCTCTCTTCCTGTCACTTCCTGCAGATATTTCTGGATCTGTGATTGTAAGCCAGCTGCTGCTCAACACCCACTGCTAGAAACTTTTATCATTAGTCTCATTGTTAGTCTCTTTATTATTACTAAGTCCTTTTACTATCGTTGATGTTATTATTAGTCTTATTATTATACATCTTTATGTGTAACCTGCATTATGCTATGCTCTCTTTCATGCTCCCTCCTCTCTCTCTCTCTCTCTCTCTCTCCCTATCTCTCTCTCTCTCTCTCCCTCGCTCTCTGTCCCTATGTTGCCTCTCTGTAGATGAAATTATAGATATAGGTATTGCAGGTGGGCTGACAAATTATTTGCAAAACAGGACAATTTTGGTGAAAAGATGGAATGGAAAAAATTGAAAACAGTTTTTTGATGTTTTGAAATGATTTTTTTAAACATTAAAA
>NW_019465561.1:0-507 GCF_002814215.2 Seriola lalandi dorsalis
TTCCCACAATATACTATGTTTTTTTTTTCACTTTTAAGGCCTTTCTTTACTATGACATGTTTAAAGCTTACTAAATTTTGATGTTTTTCACTTTTTTTGCCATACTATACTATGTCGTTTTTTCACTTTTTTTGCCATACTATACTATGTCATTTTCCCCCATTTTTACCATGATATCCTCTGTTGTTTTTTCACTTTTAAGACCTTTCTATATTATAATATGTTTTCACCTCACTATAGTTTGATGTTTTTGATATTTTTATGCCTTATTATGCTATGTCGTTTTTTCACTTTTTTTGCCTATGTCGTTTTTTCACATTTTTCCCACAATATAATTTTTTTTTTTTTTACACTTTTAAGATCTCTCTATACTATAATATGTTTATAGCTTACTATATTTTGATATTTTTGATGTTTTTATGCCTTATTATGCTATGTCATTTTTTCACTCTTTTTTGCCATACTATACTATGTCGTTTTTTCACATTTTTCCCACAATATACTATG
>NW_019465562.1:0-467 GCF_002814215.2 Seriola lalandi dorsalis
ACACACACACAAGCGCGCTTGTCCAAGTAAGTCTCGCTGTACTGTGAAACTCTTATTTTGAAAACTGAGAGATTTAAACTATAGACACAACATAAACAAGATATATAATGTCTGTTTAAAACAAAAACTATAACAAGATGAAAACCTGAGAACAAAGTTCATAAATTAAATCAGATATGTAAATGATCAGTAAGGTATTATTATATTATATTATAATTATTATTATTATATTATTATTAACAAACTGTCTGAAACTATCATTTGAATTTATTCTAAATATATTCAACGACCAGGAAGAATCCAGCTCTCTGATTGGCTGACAGGTGTCTATTAAAACCACACGTGTTTACCTCGGTCAGTTTTTTAAATATATATAGATATATATCAATTTATCTATATATATATATATTGATATATATCATCCGATATTAATTCATCAACAAACACATGACGCAGAGACGTAAGTC
>NW_019465563.1:0-404 GCF_002814215.2 Seriola lalandi dorsalis
CAGTCTGACTGAGGGAGGTTTTTGTACGACGCTTTTTCACTGTGTGAACACATTCTGACTGTTGATATAGTGATAACTCTGACAGTAGTAAACTGCTGCATCTTCAGTCTGGACTCCACTGATGGTCAGAGTGAAGTCAGAGTTTGATCCACTGCCTGTAAAACGACCTGGAATCCCTGATACTCGAGTGGTAGCATAGTAAATAAGGAGTTTAGGTTTTTCTCCATCTCTCTGTTGGTACCAGGCTAACAAATGTTTGTTGCTAGAAACATAAACAGCCTGACTGGTCCTACAGCTGATGGTGACGGAGCCTCCCAGAGCAGAGCTCACTGCTCCAGGCTGAGTCACTGTGACCTGTCCTCTGGACTCTGAGGACACAGAGACAGAAACATAAAGCAGCGTCA
>NW_019465564.1:0-438 GCF_002814215.2 Seriola lalandi dorsalis
AAAACTACAACAGCTCCAGTCAGTGAACTGACCTCAGAGTCTCCAGTCTACAGTTTGGACTCTCCAGTCCAGCAGACAGAAGCTTCACTCCTGAATCCTCCAGGTCGTTGTAGTTCAGGTCCAGTTCTCTCAGATGGGAGGGGTTGGACTTCAGAGCTGAGGCCACGACTTCACAGTGAGACTCTGAGAGTCGACAACTACCAAGTCTGTGATGAGAGAAAATATAAGATCTGTTAGAATAAAATCAGATTAAATTTGTAATAAAAATACAGTGGATGCATATGATGACACAACATGATGATGTGATGAACATCTGCTCTTCACATCTGGGGTTCAGCTCATCTTCTCTCACTGTGATTGACATGAAACAATAATCCTCATCACTCTCTCAGACCTGCAGAGTTTTAATGTGAATCTTTGTTTTGCAGATGAAGGAGG
>NW_019465565.1:0-444 GCF_002814215.2 Seriola lalandi dorsalis
GATGGACGCCATGCGAGCTAGCATGGATGCTATCCGCGCTGACATAAGAGCGGGGCACTTGGACATGAAAAAAAGAACTGAGCGGATTCTGCGAGACAATCAAAAAGGACATGAAAGAAGAGCTCGGAAACTTTAAAGAAGAAGTTAACCAGAAACTGAACGAGATAGGGACAGAACTCAAGAACACAGAGGCCAGGATGGAGGGGGTGGAGACCAGGGGTGGACTGGGACAAAAATTCAGCCCTGGCATTTTCTGTCCAGACCAGCCCACTACATTATCAGCGGACACTACATATAAAGTCCACTAATCTCGCGGCATCTTCTCTCATGCATACTACAAAGGAGAGTCATACTCCTTGATAGCAGTTAACAAATAAAGCACTTAACTATGAACTCAAGGACTAAAATTGACAGCTATAGCAATCAATCAATCAATCTTTATTC
>NW_019465566.1:0-395 GCF_002814215.2 Seriola lalandi dorsalis
TGTTGTATTTTTTACCTTTTTTGCCATACTATACTATGACGTTTTTTGGCATTTTTATGCCTGATCATATTATCTAATCTCATGCCTTGCCATAGTATGACGTTTTTATGACCTTTTATACCTTAATATTCTATGTTGTATTTTTAAAAATTGTTTTGCCATTCTATAATATGCCGTTTTTTGGCATTTTTCTCCCATACAATTTTTTGCCGTTTCTTGGCCTTTTATACCTTAATATACTTTCACGTTTGATGTGTTGTAGTATTTTAAACTATTAAAGTTAAAACTGTTTAATGATTTATACTAGTGGATATTTAGGTGCTAAGGGTGAGTGGTCATTTAAACATCTGCCTCAGGGAAACTATTTACAACCACTGATAAAGATCACCCTATGG
>NW_019465567.1:0-405 GCF_002814215.2 Seriola lalandi dorsalis
CAGTAAGATGAAGACCAGAGCTGACCATTGAGCAGGAGACAGTTTATCTGTGGAGAGACTTCCTGATCTCAGGGACTGTTGGATCTGCTCCACTAGAGAACGATCATTCAGTTCATTCAGACAGTGGAACAGGTTGATGCTTTTCTCTGGAGAGGGAGACTCTTCAATCTTCTTCTTGATGTACTGGACTGTTTCCTGATTGGTCTGTGAGCCACTTCCTGTCTGTGACATCAGGCCTCGTAGGAGAGTCTGATTGGTCTGCAGTGAAAGACCCAGGAGGAAGCGGAGGAACAAGTCCAGGTGTCCATTTGGACTCTGTAAGGCCTCGTCCACAGCTCTCTGGTAGAAATGTTTGGGTTTAGATTTGTCCCTGAAGACTTTAGATAACCGGGAGGTTGATTGTTC
>NW_019465568.1:0-467 GCF_002814215.2 Seriola lalandi dorsalis
CAGGTAAGTAAGGTAAGTAATTGTAATTTTTAGCAGGTAAGTAGTTATAAGTTAAGTAATTGTAATTTTTAGCAGGTAAGTAGTTATAAGTTAAGTAATTGTAATTTTTAACCGGTAAGTAAGTAATTGTAATTTTTAACAGGTAAGTAAGGTAAGTAATTGTGATTTTTAACAGGTAAGTAATTGTAATTTTTTAAAAAAAATTTTTTTTAAGAGGTAAGTGAGTTTTTCAGGTTAGGATTTTTAAAATATCACGATGATCTCCCCTGCTTCGTCCAACGACTGGGCAGTTGAAAGTGGGAGATCAAAGGCAATGCACGGGCCGGCGCTCGTCGTCTAAGGCTCTCCAAGTTCCAGGCAACCACTGTCCCATAAGGGAATGTTTTTTTTCAGAGGTCAAGAGGTCAAGGTCGAGGTTAAGTTCTTCTTCCATCAGTCTTCAGTCAGATCTGTCACCTGGAGTTAAT
>NW_019465569.1:0-430 GCF_002814215.2 Seriola lalandi dorsalis
ACTATAGAACAAATAAATTATTTCTACTATTTATCCTGATGTGCTGTCTCACTCTCTTGCTGCAAGGTACAAATCCTAGTGTTTTGTTAGGGGATTGCCCCTGGATGACTGACAGATGACTGTTCTGTAAACTCTGACAAGCTTTTCTAAAGTTAACTTTAAATGCACTGCAGCAGAGGGAACCCATTGCCCTGAGTCATGTTTAAAAAAAAAAAAAAACCTATTTCAAGCTAAAGAAATAGCTGAAATTGCTTAAAAATTTCCATAATTGCATTCTAAGCATTTCTATGAAAGTTAAAGTTTGAAGAGGGTATTCGGCAAATGTCAAATGATGGTTTCATCAACAGCTGTTTGCAATGCTGAACTGCTGAGGCTAATTCAGGTCTTCCACAGCATTTTCATTCCCTTCGTATTATTACAGATTTCTGTT
>NW_019465570.1:0-522 GCF_002814215.2 Seriola lalandi dorsalis
GGTAATATATACATCAAAACGTGCGTCTTGATCCCGAAAGAGGTGCTATGACTTTTGGTGTTAAAATTCCAATTTTTCCCAAAGTTATTCCCAAAAAACTGGGAATAAATAATGCATTAGAAATGCATTGGAATTTTCTTTAGAAACCCACCTTATTTCTACAAAATTGCACCTTTTTTCTGAGTCACCCAGCTCTCTCATACCTGCACGTAGAAATGTGATTCAAACTGTAAAACGGAGGAAAACTTCTGCTCTCTCAAAAAGATAGGAACTGTTTTTACATAACATATAAACTTTTCAAACTGTGAGCACTCAAAGGAGGAGTGCAAATCCCTTTCTCTTCAAAGTTAGAGTGAAAGCGTCAGTTGGCTAGAGTGCGTGAAGCAGTAAAAAATAACCTTTATTTTTATTTTTAACTCGAGCTCACGGCCAAACCGTAAAAAGGAGACAAATAATTCTTTCTGAAAATGTAGACATAGTTGTTGGGATTCATAAAATGTAACTTTGACAGGCAGGGTCTGC
>NW_019465571.1:0-450 GCF_002814215.2 Seriola lalandi dorsalis
GTATAATAAGGCATAAAAATGTCATAGTATAAAAAGGCATAAAAATGTCAAAAGATGTAACAGTATGATAAGGCATAAAAATGTCATAGTACAGTCAGGCATAAAAATGAATAAAAAATGTCACAGTATAAATGTGAAAAAAGTCATAGTATAGTGAGGCATAAAAATGTGAAAAAAATGTCATAGTATAGTAAGGCATAAAAATTTCAGAGTATAGTGAGGCATAAAAATGTGAAAAAATGTCATAGTATTAAAAGGTGTAAAAACTTCATAGTATAGTGAGGTATAAAAATGTGAAAAAATGTCATAGTATAAAAAGGTGTAAAAACTTCATAGTATAGTGAGGTATAAAAATGTGAAAAAATGTCATAGTATAGTATGGCATGAAAATGAGAAAAAACGTCATAGTATAGTAAGGCATAAAAATTTCATTGTATAGTGAAGTATAAA
>NW_019465573.1:0-387 GCF_002814215.2 Seriola lalandi dorsalis
GTCTCAACCGTACGTTACTGCAGCTAACTGTTTCAACCGTACGTTACTTTAGCTAACTGTCTCAACCGTACGTTACTTTAGCTAACTGTTTCAACCGTACGTTACTTTAGCTAACTGTTTCAACCGTACGTTACTGCAGCTAACTGTTTCAACCGTTCAGATCAGAGCAAAGTAACTGAGGGGGCAGTTAAAAGCTGTGAGGGGGTAATCTGATTTTAATTTAACCACGTGGATAAATCACAACAACATAAGGTCCATACAGTGTTTTTCTCTGGGAGGAAAGTGATGGCAGGACCCGGGGAGCTCCCTCAGCTTCTGTCCTGTCCATTAACTGTTGAGGTTGCTGTTGTAAAATTCAGATTACTTTAGTTAATCAGTCTACTCACA
>NW_019465574.1:0-569 GCF_002814215.2 Seriola lalandi dorsalis
CTTGGGTATCTGATGTATGACATGGCCATATTCATCCCTAGAAATGTCTTCATTTCTTTTGTTGTCAAGGCCATATTTTCTTTTCCGTTTTGGAATGCATACAGGTTTGAATTTTGTACTATGTCATCGATCAGATCTTCGGGAAATAGATGCATAAAGAAATCTATTGCTTCTGTTCCCTCAACATTCAGTTTCCACTCTCCTAAAAAAGGAGGCAAGTCTCCCTCAAACTGGTTGTCTTTCATTTTCCAGATGTTTCTGCTTTTTTTCTGTGCTTGAACTCTGACAGGTGGCTCAACCTCAGCAACCTCATCTCCCTCTGCATCCTCATCTCCCTCTGCATCCTCATCTCCCTCTGCATCCTCATCTCCACTGTCACTAATCCTAGCATTTGCTGATGCTTTGTCTGGCAGCCATTCATCATCACTGTCACTAGCATCTTCCTCACTTGACTCAGATGGTATTTGCTCCACTGTCCTATAGGCCTTTCTAGCACTCTCTGCACAGCTCTACAACACATAAAGACACTAACTGTTACTCACATAATGGGACAATCTGCACAAAAAATT
>NW_019465575.1:0-418 GCF_002814215.2 Seriola lalandi dorsalis
AAGCATATCTGTATCATCTCCCCTTATCTACAGCTTCATCTTCTTCTCTCAATCATCGCAAACATTTTCATAAATATGTTCTTTGTAATTAGACCTTGTTTACTGTAAATTGTGATCAACAATCTAGAGTCTTCCTGCAGCAGGAAATAAAAACTTCTAGACACATGGAGACCGAACGTCGAGGTAAAAATCTGTTTAACCAAATATTCCTTTGAAAGAAGACACACACACACACCCACACACACACACACGCACAAATACATACATTTCTGTTGCTCAGTTTTGCTCCACTGTTCTCAGCTTGGCATGAACAGGGAGTGTTGGTGCCTGGTTCTGATGACTGCTGTCACTAGCAATCACTTGTAACACACACACACACAAACACACACACACACACACACACACACACACACACACA
>NW_019465577.1:0-473 GCF_002814215.2 Seriola lalandi dorsalis
TATGATGTTTTATGCCTTACTATACTATGACTTTTTTATGACTTTTTATGCCTTACTATACTATGACTTTTTTATGACTTTTTATGCCTTACTATACTATTACTTTTTTATGCCTTACTATACTATGACTTTTCATGCCTTACTATACTGTGACTTTTTTATGACTTTTTATGCCTTACTATACTATGACTTTTTTATGACTTTTTATTTCTTACTATACTATGACTTTTCATCCCTTACTATACTATGACATTTTTATGACTTTTCATGTCTTACTATACTGTGACTTTTTTATGACTTTTTATGCCTTACTATACTAAGACTTTTTTATGACTTTTTATGCCTTACTATACTATGACTTTTTATGCCTTACTATACTATGACTTTTCATGCCTTACTATACTATGACATTTTTATGACTTTTTATGCCTTACTATACTGTGACTTTTTATGCCTTACTATACTATGACTTT
>NW_019465578.1:0-399 GCF_002814215.2 Seriola lalandi dorsalis
CTTATCCCAAGTGGTGGTGCTCATGGTGAAAAAACAATGTCCAACGAATAATAATAAAAAGCAAAGGGGAGATTCTAGTCTATCTTACATGGCGGTGGTGATATGTTGTCAAGATACTGTTGTCATAGAAACAAAACCAATGCACAGTGCATTTGATCAAGTGCCAGAGAAAAACGCTATGGACACACGCCCTAAAAGGCTAAAAAAAATATATCAGTAATAAAGTTGAGTATTTTTAAAAACTAGAAAAAATAAGAAAAAGAAGGAACCACACACAGGTAACAAAATAAAACTCAGAGTTGACCTGGATTTAAAAATATGAACATAGAACATCTTTGGCATGAGTTGGTGATGAACTCAGATATGAAATTATAATTTCTACAGAACTATTTCAAGTTT
>NW_019465579.1:0-441 GCF_002814215.2 Seriola lalandi dorsalis
CATACTATACTATGACATTTTTGGACATTTTTATGCCATACTATACTATGATATTTTTTGATATTTTTACGCCTTACAATACTATGATGTTTTTTGACATTTTTATGCCACACTATACTATGATATTTTTTGATATTTTTACGCCTTACAATACTGTGATGTTTTTTGACATTTTTATGCCATACTATATTATGACGTTTTTTGACGTTTTTATGCCTTACAATACTGTGATGTTTTTTGACATTTTTATGCCATACTATACTATGACGTTTTTTGATATTTTTATGAAACACTGTACTATGACGTTTTTTGACGTTTTCATGCCATACTATACTATTACGTTTTATGACATTTTTATGTCATACTATACGATGACATTTTTGGACATTTTTATGCCATACTATACTATGACCGTTTTGGACATGTTTATGCCATACTATA
>NW_019465580.1:0-470 GCF_002814215.2 Seriola lalandi dorsalis
AGGAGCCCGCCACGGCCCAGTAGCTGAGGAGGTCCAGTTTAATGAAAAAGGGTGGTGCACCTATGTGATGTTATGGGGACTTAACAAACTGAACATGTTACTTGACATGTTAGCTACTAGTTAAACATTTGACAATAATTATTCAGGTGGCGTAGTTATTTCAAAAATCCCAAGCAAATGTTTCAAAACTATATATTATTTATTCGTAAAATAGGGCGGCACACTTACTCGAAATATTATCTAAATCACTATAAGTGCAATGTCCAAGGTGTGTAAACGTTGTCACAACCTACATAAATGAAGCATCGAAGTGCTGCAGAGATGCCCATGCCTACTAATGATATTATCCAGACGTAAAGGAATATCTTTGTTTGGTACAATCCCCAGCAAAATTCCAATCATCATCATTTCTATATTTATTTCAGTGCAAATTAAATGCTGACCATTCCAACTGAAGTCGTGACTCATAT
>NW_019465581.1:0-469 GCF_002814215.2 Seriola lalandi dorsalis
GGAAGAGAGAGAGAAGGGGTCTAGAAGACTGGTTTTGTTTGGTGACACCCTTGGGGGTCACATGTCACACGCTGGCCCACACTGGCTGGCCAGTGGGGTCCGTGGGGGGGAAGGGTCATCCCCAGGTGTGAACCGTGAGGAACTGTGGGGTGTGAATTCCTTTGTCCAGTGGAGCAAAGAAACATTTGGTCTATTGAATGACTGAGTCCCAACAACAATATGATCAAGTCTTCTTAAGGCACTGTCATGGACAATTTGAATTGAGACTGTGTAATACAGTGTTGAGCATAATGGCAAATGCTAAACCGTAGTGTAACAGTAGCATTAATAGGAAGAGCCCTTAAGTCAGCCACCTCGCGTTAGTTAACGATTTTGCTAAGAAAGGTTGTATCAGCGAGATCCCTGTTTGCAGTAATGTATGCAGGAAGAGTGTGTTTTATTGCTGATCATCTCAACTTTTAATTTGAAA
>NW_019465582.1:0-584 GCF_002814215.2 Seriola lalandi dorsalis
TTATAGTTTGAAAATAAAAACTTCATTTGTCAAAGGTAGAATTCAGAGGTGATTCACTTAAGCTGAGAATTTATAGCATAAGTGTTGACACTCCCCAGATAAGGGAGGCTGTGAACTCAGGGTTGAAACAGGTCATTTACACTCTATAGAATTCAGAGGTGATTCACTTAAACTGAGAATTTACAGCATAGGTGTTGCCACTCCCCAAATAAGGGAGGCTGTGAACTCAGGGTTAAAACAGGTTATTTACACTCTAACCACATTCCTGCATAAGCATTTACATACATGCCCACCTGAGAATGGGGGATGCTTGACTCTGAAAGTTTAAAACCAGAAGAGGGCAAGGCAAGGCAGTTTTATTTATATAGCATTTTATTTATGTAGCGCATTTCATACACAGCCTCACAGCAAGAAGGTTCTGGTTTCGAGTCCCGGCTCGGCCGTGGGATCTTTCTGTGTGGAGTTTGCATGTTTTCCCCGTGCCAGTGTGGGTTCTCTCCGGGTACTCCGGCTTCCTCCCACAGTCCAAAGACATGCAAATGGGGACTAGGCTAATTGGATACTCTACATTGACTATAGGTGTG
>NW_019465583.1:0-476 GCF_002814215.2 Seriola lalandi dorsalis
GTCCGACAGCTCGCCCTTAACCGCGGTTTCACTTAGGGACCATCAGCAAATTAACATTTAACACACATAACCACAGTTATTTACAATACCTTCCGACTAACTTGGCCAAATTAGTGATAATTAAAGTAGAAAAATTGTCCTAAATGAGTATCATGTAGCACACCTGTTTTCATTGCTAAGGTGTTATTCACTTATTTTATATAAATATTTGAGTAGAAGATCATTGCATATTTTCCAATAGCTTCCATGTCATGTGACCTACCAACTCAAAATCTGTCAGATATATTATTGTTACTACACCGGACAAATAAGAGACACCTTGTTTTATTGGAGTTTTTCTTCCATGAAAAATATTCATATAAAATAGAAGAAGCACTAAAATACAATACAAAGAGGTGTATCTCATTTGTCAAGTGCAGTAATAACATAAAGACATAGATTTTGAGTCGGTAGGTCAGGTGACATGGAAGCTATTT
>NW_019465584.1:0-398 GCF_002814215.2 Seriola lalandi dorsalis
CGATTCAAAGTGGTCACTGTGACCACAGGACCTGAACAAAGAAGACTACACAAGATGGCGGTAAACAAAGAAATTACTCAAAATGGCCGCTGAGACCACCTGGTGTGTGTGGGAGGGAAGGTGTGAGTTTCTTTGTTAGCCTAGCTCATGTAATCTAAAGGTACCAGGTTAGAGGGGGAAGGTTAGCTTCATGCAGGTTCTAGAACTGAGACGTACTGCTATGTGTGTGAACATACGAGTACTCGATTAACCGTATGACTGACCACAACCTAAGCAAACATTACAACAACAAGACATCAATCAACAAGTACATTAACAAAGTTAAGACTTCTGCTGCTTAGCTATGCTGTGCTGTGCTGTGCTGGGAAAGGTTAGGCCCAGTCCGTTAACGTTACCCA
>NW_019465585.1:0-662 GCF_002814215.2 Seriola lalandi dorsalis
CCATACTATACTATGACGTTTTTTGACGTTTTATGCCATACTATACCATGACGTTTTTTGACAATTTTACGCTATACAATGATTGGACTTTTCTGACGTTTTATGCCATACTACACTATGACGTTTTTTGACAATTTTATGCCATACTATACAATGACGTTTTTTTGACAATTTTATGCCATACTATACTATGACGTTTTTTGACGTTTTATGCCATACTATACTATGATGTTTTTTGACAATTTTACGCTATACAATGATTGGAGTTTTTTTGACATTTTATGCCATACTATACTATGATGTTTTTTGACAATTTTACGCCATACTATACTATGACGTTTTATGACAATTTTACGCTAAACTATACTGTGACATTTTTAGACGTTTTATGCCATACTATACTATGACGTTTTTATACATTTTTACGCTATAAAATGATTGGACTTTTTTGACGTTTTATGCCATACTATACTATGACGTTTTTTGACAATTTTGCGCTAAACTATACTATGACGTTTTTTGACGTTTTATGCCATACTATACTATGACGTTTTTATACATTTTTACCCTATAAAATGATTGGACTTTTTTGACGTTTTATGCCATACTATACTATAACGTTTTTTGACAATTTTGCGCTAAACTATACTATGACGTTTTTT
>NW_019465586.1:0-446 GCF_002814215.2 Seriola lalandi dorsalis
GTATAGTATGGCATAAAACATCAAAAAAACATGATAGTATATTAAGGCATGAAAGGTCATAAAAACATCATAGAATGGTAAGGTATCAAATGAAATAGTACAGTAGGGCATGAAAATTACAAAAAACGTCATAGTATAGTAAAGTATCAAATGAAATAGTATTGTAAGGCATGAAAATGCCAATAAACGTCATAGTATAGTATGGCATAAAAAGGTCAAAAAAACATCATAGTATAGTATGGCATAAAACGTAAAAAAAACATGATAGTATATTAAGGCATGAAAGGTCATAAAAACATCATAGTATGGTAATGCATCAAATGAAATAGTACAGTAGGGCATGAAAATGACAAAAAACGTCATAGTATAGTATGGCATGAAAATGACAAAAAACGTCATAGTATAGTATGGCATAAAAATGTCAAAAAACATCATAGTATATTAAG
>NW_019465587.1:0-340 GCF_002814215.2 Seriola lalandi dorsalis
TGTGGCTTGTGTCGAGAAGGATGGGTGAGTCGGCCATCGAATCGGAGGCTGGCGCTTATCATTTGAAATCGTTTGTGGGACATGGTGGCCCTGAGGACTGGTCTCCCACAGGCTGTGATCCATATCACTCCATCCTGACACAGAACGCCTCCCCTGTAGATTTGTGTTTTGCAAAATCAGCTGGATCATGTCAGGAGTGAAGAAAAGGGCAAAAGAGGATGCCACATCGTGGATTCTTGATATGGCATATCTCGTGGGCTCTGGCATCATGCCAGGGGTGGGTGCCTGAATGTAACGCAGCATCTAGGCATGAGATGAAAACCAGACTTGCCTGTTCTTC
>NW_019465588.1:0-369 GCF_002814215.2 Seriola lalandi dorsalis
ATGTAGAGGCTACAGTCCTCGCTGCAGTCGGCCCCGGTTCGAATCCCGCATCGGACGGCCCTTTACTGCATGTCATTCCCCCTCTCTCTGCCTCCCCATTTCCTGTCTCTCTCTACTCTACTACCTAATAAAGGCATAAAAAGCCCAAAAAATATACTTAAAAAAAAAAAAACAGAGTTGTGTTTTATTTAAAAAACTGTGGGGTGTGTTTTATTTTGAAAACAGACAGAAACTGAGACCTTTGGAAACAATGACAAAGACACGGTCTCTCCTGATTGGCTCTTATTAGCCTCGATTACCAGTGGTGAATACAACATGATAATGAATTACAGTGTTACTGACCTTGTTGTCTTTGCTAGCAGCTGTTGT
>NW_019465589.1:0-371 GCF_002814215.2 Seriola lalandi dorsalis
TGTTTCTGCTGCAGAGAGGAGAGAAAGAAAAGAGGAGAGGAGTAGTTGATGTCTGATGAGTCAGTCTGACTGACTAACAGTGTGTGGATCATTGTTGGTTTAGTTTTTATTTCCAGTTGTGGTCTCAGAGTCTCCTCATGTTATTCTGAGCTGCAGTGATGAAGAAGAGAGTAAGAGCAGCGACAGTCTGAAATCCTGTTGGATTAAAGAATCTGTGTTAAATTAAAATGAAGCTAAAATATTTTTTTATAGTAGAATTTTTATAATTTTTTTTGGAGCTGTGTTTTAAAACCAGTCATTATTATTTATCACTTTATTTTAAACTCTTTTGTCCCTGTCAGGATCCTGTAGGAATTATGACTCAGTTTTTC
>NW_019465590.1:0-440 GCF_002814215.2 Seriola lalandi dorsalis
AAAGTGTTAAAAAAAGTCATAGTATATTAAGGCATAAAAACGTCAAAAAACGTCATAGTATAGCAAGGCATAAGACGTCATAGTATAGCATGGTATGAAAGTGTTAAAAAAAGTCATAGTATATTAAGGCATAAAAATGTCAAAAAACGTCATAGTATAGCAAGGCATAAGACGTCATATTATAGCATAGCATGAAAATGTCAAAAAAAGTCATAGTATATTAAGGCATAAAAATGTCAAAAAACGTCACAGTATAGCAAGGCATAAGACGTCATAGTATAGCATGGCATGAAAATGCCAAAAAAAGTCAAAGTATATTAAGGCATAAAAACGTCAAAAAACGTCATAGTATAGCAAGGCATAAGATGTCATAGTATAGCATGGCATGAAAATGTCAAAAAAAGTCATAGTATATTAAGGCATAAAAACGTCAAAAAGCG
>NW_019465591.1:0-470 GCF_002814215.2 Seriola lalandi dorsalis
TTCAGGCTGATCAACAGCTGCTGAAGAGAAGAATGAAAAGAAATATAAATATTATAGAGCTGAGCAGCCAAACTCCATCAAGTCTAGTTCAGCAGCAGAGTCTGTACAACACTGATAACCATTTATAAAAAGAGCTTTCTACTGAGTTCTACTGGATCTACTCACCAGAGACGTTGAGTCGACATTTGTTAAAGCTCCTCCCATCAGAGGTGAGGACCTGACACTCGTACAGTCCTGAGTCCTCAGTCCTCAGTCTGGACACATGAAGTCTGATTCGTCCTTCTCTGAGGACGTCTTTGTCACACTGGACTCGTCCTGAAAACTGTTCATCCTGAGACTCTGGGGACTCAACACCCTCACGTAGCTGATACAGGACTGATTCTCTGAGATCAGTGATCAGCTGACAGAAGATATTAAGGAAGTCAGGTGGAGTGTGAGGTTTGGTTGTGAAGCTCCACTCCAGTGTGATG
>NW_019465592.1:0-340 GCF_002814215.2 Seriola lalandi dorsalis
TCCTTTCTGAACTGTTCTCACTCTGTCTGTTTAGCTTCTTCATAATTTCACTTATTTTCTCTGACTCTCTCGGTCTGTTTACTGTTCTTCCTCTGTCACTGCTTTTAACTGTCACCTTATCACCAGAGCATTCAGGGGGATCATCGTCCGCAGCAGCTGCACCGTGGCTGGCACGGGTCCTGCAGGAGTCAGCGGAGGACCCGCCAGAACCGGCAGCAGCAGCCGGCCGCCGCTCCACCATCCCCTCCACACCCAGAGGTGGAAAGTAACAAAATACATTTACTCACGTTACTGTATTGAATACTTTTTTTGTGTATTTTGTATTTTTTAAGTACAATTT
>NW_019465593.1:0-445 GCF_002814215.2 Seriola lalandi dorsalis
GAGTACTATTAATGATTGTGTGGAGGAACTGAACATTAGTACAGTGGTTAGAGCAGTTCACCCATAAAACGAAGCTCATGGGTTTGAATCCCGGGGGGATTCTTTCCATACTATGGAGGTTTTATGCTTTATAATACTACTGTTTTTCATGCCCTTAATGTTTTTATTGAGTACTATTAGAGAAGAAGGTCAATCCCGGGTAGAGGGCCTCTACCCAGGATTGGAACCTATGACCTTCTTGTTTTGTGAAAGTGAAGAAAATGTCCAAAAAAGGACAGAGGGACCACTGAGGGTTAATAAATCCCATGAACTGCTATTTAAATTATCACTATTATGTTTTTTTTCTGTGCTAAATTTAACATTACTGGGGAGGAGAGCAACGCGACTAGAAGTGACAGCGAGAGAGGGCTAGTAGCTTCTCCTCTCCTCTGTCTCAGCGGAGACC
>NW_019465594.1:0-507 GCF_002814215.2 Seriola lalandi dorsalis
ATATATATATATATTCAACCCCTTGCATCATGTGAAGGTGTGAATGTATATATGTGATCAACCAGTTGACCAGCCTTTATTTCTCAGCCCTCCCCTTGGACTTTTTTGTTGAGTGATAGAGTAGCTTTTGTATATTGTAAACATATATAATTATTTTAACTCTGTGCGCTGCCATCAGTATCAGTGGTGAGCTCCCAGTTTGTTTGGGGAAACAGAATCAGAAGTAAAACTATCTTGTCCTTCCTAATCTTGAGATCTAGTCTAGTTTCCCCGCATTACATCTGTTAACTTTTGTGATTTTTTTTTTTTTTTTTTTTTTTTTTTTTAAATTTTTTTTTTAAATGATGTATTTTTTGTATATCTTAACATTTATTTGTTGTTGTCTCTGTCTGAAATGTAAAGTGTCTTATTTTCTTTGTACATTATCCTTCATAGAAGGTTCAAAAACCTGCAGACCCCTGGCTTTTATTAACTAAAATAACACTCAGCTCCACAACAACACTTTTT
>NW_019465595.1:0-392 GCF_002814215.2 Seriola lalandi dorsalis
CAGATGATCCTAATAACCAATAAAGATGCATGTGCTTCATCGCTGCTACGTCACAACCTCTCTCCTATACTGTTAGAAAACATGTTGGAAATACAGTCCCTGACAAAAGTCTTGTCACTTATCCATTTTGTAGAAACAACAGCTTATAACCTGACTTTTAATTAATCCATTGGTTTTAGAAATGGCTCATTTGAAAGCTAAAACCCTCCCAAATTAGGTTTAATATACTAAAATAAATTTGCATCACTGAAAAAAGATTGATCATTTAATGAACACAGAAAGGTCAGATTTTGGCAAGACAAAAGTTTTGTCGCCTACAGAGAGTAATGTGAAAATTGAACAAATAATTTACTTCAAATACAAAAATATGTTGCATAACATCAGTGAATTAA
>NW_019465596.1:0-399 GCF_002814215.2 Seriola lalandi dorsalis
ATTGACATAATGCATTCCTAGGTGACTAACCCCAACCCTTGCCTTAACCTCACACTAAACCCATTTCTAACCCTAAAACCACGTCTTGATGCACAAACAGCCCTTTAAATTTGTGGGTTCGAGCTACGTCCTCACATTGTAGCCTCCCAGTATTGGGTCCCCAGTAATTCAGTAAAACGAGCCCACACACACACACACACACACATACACACACGCAGCTTGTGATGGCCTAATGGATACACCAGAGCACCAGAAAAACACTCCCATTAAGAGTGTCTGATAATGGATTGATGTTCTCTGAAACCTCTTTCCCTGCAAGTGTCAGTGGAAATCTTCCCAAGGGTCAAAATTACCTGAAAGATTTAAAATGGAAGAACTTTATATTTTTCAACCATAGTC
>NW_019465597.1:0-2750 GCF_002814215.2 Seriola lalandi dorsalis
CCGTCCTCATCTGGACTCTCCTCTGCTGCTGCTTCACAGGTAAAGTCCAGAGAATCAAACTCCTCTCCTCTATCAACATCCGTCCCTCTGAAATGAAGCCGACAAAACCATGACGCTGCTTTATGTTTCTGTCTCTGTGTCCTCAGAGTCCAGAGGACAGGTCACAGTGACTCAGTCTGGAGCAGTGAGCTCTGCTCTGGGAGGCTCCGTCACCATCAGCTGTAGAACCAGTCAGGCTGTTCAAGTTTCTAGCAACAAACATTTGTTATCCTGGTACCAACAGAGAGATGGAGAAAAACCTAAACTGCTTATTTACTATGCTTCCACTCGAGCATCAGGGATTCCAGGTCGTTTTACAGGCAGTGGATCAAACTCTGACTTCACTCTGACCATCAGTGGAGTCCAGACTGAAGATGCAGCAGGTTACTACTGTCAGAGTCGCCACACTATCAACAGTCAAGCTGTGTTTACACAGTGAAAAAGCGTCGTACAAAAACCTCCCTCAGTCAGACTGAACAGAAACTGAACTGACTGCTGCAGCTGGAAGCTACTGCAGAGACTGATACAGTTCACTGAGGACACACACACACACACACACACACACACACACACACACACACACACACTTGTACTTCTATCTTTGCGAGGACACTAATTGATATAATGTATTCCCTAACCCTAACCATCAGAACTAACCCTAAAACTGAGTCAACATTCACCTTCAACTGTATTAATCTGTGTATAAAGTTTCACTAAACATCCGTATCTTTTTGATCCATGATGTATCTTATTATACGCTGGTCCCCTGGTCTCTTCCATCATGATCTATACCAACCACTCAAGACCATTCACATTCTACTATTCATCACAACATAATCTTCTTCCCAACTCCCAGCCTCAAACCTGATCAGTAATCAAAGCAGGTCGTCTGGATACACTCACTGTTTTATATGGACAACATAGTTTAAACAGTTTGAAATACAGATGTTAAAATGTCGATCCTCTGACAATTCCTGACACTTCTTCTCCACATTGCTTTGAACAAAATAAATTCCAAGACAAATAGACAAACTCAATCTGCTGAGGAAGATCATGTCATTTAATCCAAAGCTCCAGAACAGCTGGAGTGGACTTTTGTTGAAATAGTTTTCAACACGAACGAGACGTTGTTCAAGTGCAACATGAAGACCTTCAGAAAACTCATGTTGCTGCTCACAGCTGTTGCTACGTGAACTTGAGACAAAAAAATCTGTCCAGCTGTGACTGAAGATGACTTCCATGTGTTGTAGAGAAAAAGTCCAGGTCTGGGCCAGAGTTTCAGTCTAGACCTCTTCACAAACACTTTCTACAAAACTGCACTTGATTCAAAATAGAAGTCACTGGATATGATCAGAGTCCAATCCAATAGAATTTATTCTTTCACAAGAACAAAAGTGAAATCAGATCCAGATCTGAACTGAAGACAGAGAGCCTGTGCATCATCATATATAGTTCCTTTTTACCTATCAACGCCTTGGGAACAATGGTTTTCAGCCCCGTGTGGACCCTCCCCAAACCAGGCATGCCAGGGCATAGTAGTAGTTCCAGGTGTCCAGAAGCCTCCTATCTATCCCCAAACTAGGTCTCCTGTCTATCCTCAAAGTCTCCTGTCTACCCTAAAGCTAAGGCTCCTATCTATCCTCAACCTGGGCCTCGCTACGGCTGCTACTCCAACACCATTGCTCTCAGGGCCCTTCAGACCATTTCTTTTATTTTATTCCCTCCAGGTTCTATAACAATCCTACTTCAGCAAAGGCTGGTTCACATACAAATCAAACCTCAGTTGTAAATATAGCTATTTCATTGGATTAATGTCAGTGTAACATTCAGTATATTTATAATGCAAAGTATATTTTAGTGAAAACTTCTGTCTCAAAGTTTGCCGGAGTATTTAATACTGCACTCATGTAGGAGTACTGTTACTTTGTAAAAATAAGCACTCAGGTAAAAGTAGTGATCAGAGTAACTACTTGTGTTTGAGAACCAAAGTAATGACTGAAGAAACAACTTCAGCATCAAGCAATTTAATAAGAAAACATACCAGCACACCACCGTCTTTAGCTTTTCTTTTCTTTGATGTGGATATGACTGACATCAGCTCTCCCAGGTCCCCGCCTTAGCCTGCCTGTGTGGCAAAGAGACTGAACCTAATGCCAATGACATCCACATTTTCAGTGGGTGTTGGACTCCGTCAAGGCTGATCTTTGTTTCCGACGCTGTTTGTGACAGTGGACAGGATCTCAAGACACAGCAGGAGTGATGAGAGTGTCCGGTTTGGGAACCTCAGAATTGCATCTCTTCTCTTTGCAGATGATGTGGTTCTGTTTGCTTCATGAGACGGTGACCTTCAGCACTCGGGCAGATTGCAGGCGAGTGTGAAGCGGCTGAGATTAAAGTCAGCACCTTCAAGTCTGAGACCATGGTTCTCTGCTAGAAGACAGGAGTGGGGGTTAGTAAAGTAGTTTAATTGGGGTCTTGTTCATGACTGATGGTGAAATGGAGCGCAAGAACAGAGTTGTGAGGGGCGTGGCCTAGTGGAGTCGCAGCAGACCTGGGATCAGCAGATCCTCAGACTCTTACTGGAATGTGCATGAGTGCATGAAGCAGTAAGTGAAAGCAACATATTGAATGTGTTGGCTGCATTAAAACTACTCCAACATGTAACAGATCTGTGAGTCGTTACCACCCACTTCTACTCACCACCATGAAAT
>NW_019465598.1:0-456 GCF_002814215.2 Seriola lalandi dorsalis
CACACACACACACACACACACACACACACACACACACACACACACACACACACACACACACTGCATGTTGTCCTCTTTCTGCCTGGCTTCACCACAGAATTTGGGCAGAACAGTTGAATTATTCAGTATCACCCCTCCTTCCAACACACACACACACACACACACACGCGCACACACACACACATCCTGTTGCCCCCCCATCCTCAGGTCTTCCACAGGACTGCAGTAAATTAAAGTAGAGGTGGGAATCACGAATCACGAATCACTTCACAGAATCGTTTTAGTCTGTTCACTTCTTCAGTTTATAGCTTCTTTTTTCTGTCTTTCTTTTCACTCGGTGATCAGCGTCACATCAGCTGACCTCTGGTTCGGTACCGTCCCACTGTGTGTGCACAATACTGCCACTCATACACACTACCGCTAAAACCAGCCTTTTATGCATTGCAGATTTCATGT
>NW_019465599.1:0-462 GCF_002814215.2 Seriola lalandi dorsalis
TGGACGCGTGCTCAGGGCTTGTGCAGGGCAGCTAGCTGAGGTCCTGACCGACATCTTCAACCTGTCCCTGGACCAAGCAGCTGTCCCCACATGCTTCAAAACCACCTCCATCGTGCCAGTGCCCAAACACTCCAAGGCTGAGAGCCTCAACGACTTCCGCCCTGTTGCACTCACCCCCACCATCATGAAGTGCTTAGAGCGGCTGGTCCTGGCTCACCTTAAAACCCTCCTACCACCCACCCTGGACCCCCTTCCAATTCGCCTACCGCCAGAATAGGAGTACGGAAGATGCCATCTCCATGGCACTACACTCCGCCCTCTCTCACCTGGACAATAACAACACTTATGTGAGAATGCTGTTCATAGACTTCAGTTCAGCATTCAACACCATAATCCCCTCCAAGCTGATCACCAAACTCAGCGACCTGGGTATCAACGCTTCCCTCTGTAACTGGATACTGG
>NW_019465600.1:0-352 GCF_002814215.2 Seriola lalandi dorsalis
GCTCTAAGCGCGTTTCCACAATCCGGTGCGGACAAACTGGCGCTGTCTGTGGTGTTGAAACCATTTAGATTTTTGCAGTTACTTGAAAACACTTTACTTTAAAAAAAAAAAAAAAAAGAGTTAAATGGCAACATGTCCATTTGCTGTACGTTGTACCTTTCTACACTTACGCACAGATGCCCTTGTGATTCACTAGAGTTGCAACTGGCCTGCAGGGCGATTTCTTCCACCTCAGCTTAGATTTGGACACTGCTCATTATTTGGATTTTTTTTAATTTATTTTTTTTATCATTATTTTCTCGAACAGTAACCACCTGAGTAACTACTGAATCGTCTTACCTGTCCAATGATA